>NC_136530.1:20135534-20310534 GCF_910591455.1 Pholis gunnellus | reverse complement strand
TTAGAGGCTGTTCAACCATTGCTGTGTTGGCATAATATTTCAAACGCCTGCATATGGGGAGAGTTTGTTTCTGTTTAGGGATGTAAACCATGACTCAATGACTAGAGCGTGTGTTTACGGCGGTGCGATTGTGCTGCGTTTTTGTGTGCGTGCATTGGTGTGCTCTCTGGCTGTACTTGTCTATCTCGATGCCCAGTGGATTGCTGGGTCGCAGGGAGAGGGGGGAGATGCCTTTGTTGCGGTCAGTCCTCATGTCGTAGTAGTTCATCTCATCCACCCACACGGCAGACTGGTCCAGGATACCTGCAGGACAGGAGGGGTGAGACGCACGTTAACGAACACCACATCACAGATGTGCACTCACACACACACAGACTAAACTCTGTCAAACATACAAACATGCACATTTATGCAGAACCACATCTTATATTCTATGTTTTTTTTATCTATTTAATGTTTCAACTTTGTTTCTCCGTATTGTACTTAAACCAGTGCAAATTCTGTCGACTCTTCTCTGTGCATACGTCACCTATTACGTGTTTGTACTGTAGGTCCTCTAAAGTGTCCGAGGAAGCTCAACGCACTTTAGAAACTAAATGCAAATAAGCAAAAAAGAAAAGTAAATGAAGATAACGTCTCTTCTCATTTTGAATTGCATTCAGGAAAACCTGGAAATAAATAAAACAAGCAATTTGAGAAACACATACGCGGCATGAAGAAATGTCCTGTGAATACAGGAGCGCTTCAAGTCATACACACAGACATATAAATTGATTGTATTCTGCGCTGTTATTTTATTGTATATATTGAGCATCTTTCATACTCAATATTTTTACGTTTACTCTGTAACTTCGTTTGCTGCTGCTACAAACATTTCCCCTTGGGGATGAATAAAGTATCTATCTATCTATCTAATGCTGTGTATAGTCAGTATTTTCAGTAATATTGGAATCATGTTAATCCTTAAATAAACATTCTTAGCTCATTCGAATTCAGCAAATCCCATCACACGACCAGGTGTGTTCATCTGTTTTTGGCGAATGGGTTTTTCATCTATTTCGTATTTGTTGCCAAAGTGTTGAACAATACTTTTTTATGAGCTCATGTTTGGTCTAATTTAATATGTTTTTTAAGAAAATGTGAGCGCACAGTAGAATCCCTCGGCTGTTGCTCTTTCTGTGGGTTCTGCCATTTTCTAAAATCCTGATAAGATTTTGGGGAAAAAATAAATAAATCCTTTATCAGGGTTGCAAGAACAGATGGTGTCAAAGAGAAAGTGAAGCCCTCTGGAACAAACTTTCAAATATGGGCATAATAAACTTTATCATTGTTGTATTTGTTGGTTTGCAAAAATAAAGACGTCACCTTGAGCTCTGGGAACTTGTGAAATGCACTTTTTATAATTTTCTGACATGTTATAGACTAAACAGATTACCAACTAATAATAAAGAATTTTTAAAAGATTTAATCGCTAATATAAGTAGTAATTAGCTGCCGCACTAGTTGCAACTTTTATCTGCTTTTTTCCAGGCTAGCAAATAAAGCAGACTTTTAGTCTTGAGAGTCTTACCGATCCTCTCCGGTCTGATCAGTTTGAAGGAGACTGTGGAGGTGCCGAGACCTCCAGACTTTGTAGTAACAATGATCTCTCCCTTGTCGTCTTTGGCAGGACCCACGCGGCACACTATCTTGCTGGCTGACATCCACTCGGCTGTCAGCAGGCAGTTATGGCCGCAGATCGACAGACCTGAGATGGAAGAGAAAGGGGGGGAGGGGGGAGGTGAAATAGGTGAGAGATACAGCCACACAGTGACAGCACAAATAAACAACATGGAGCACCGACACACACACACAGACAATCTATAACAAGAGGAGCTCACTCAGACAGATTTGGCGTCTATCAGCAAGTTTAGTCAAACTGTCACCAGGGGGGTCAAAGTTGAAGTTGGGGTCACGATGGGTGTGGGTGGCCGTGACCTTCCTTCCTCTCACTCAGCTCCCTTAAGTTAACGTGTGTCACTTCAGTGCTAAGTGGCCCATTACTGGCACAATGTGCACTCTGCCCTTACATCTGTCGTCCTCTTTTTAAACCCTCTTGAAAACTATGTGGACACTAGAGGACAGACGCAGGGATTACTTTGACAGTTCCAGCCGAGGGGATTAGGAAGCTTCACGTGTGTAAAATCTAACATGATACAAGCCTATGAAAGCTGATTAACAAATAGCACCAAACCGTGAATAATATGGCAATTAGAGCCCCATTTCCTGCCTCTGTTCTCTACTGGCCACTTTGTTTGAATCCATACGCACTCGCACACATTTGTGCATATCTAATTGTCTAATTCCAGGCCTCAGGGACATTCATGGTCAGAAATAGACCCGTATCACTGGCCCGACCAAGGCTTTCCAAGCATGGAGCAGTGTGTGAGTCCTCTGGACTGCCCCCCCCCCCCCTTTCCCCCCCTGCGCTCATTGGCGAACATTAGGGAAAATATCGGCACAGAAAAAGGTTGACGTTCAAACACATAATGAGAACAAGATGGAGGTAATCCATCTGTGTGGCTCATGAAAATAAAATTAAAAAAAGACACACCAACAACTCTATTTTCCTATTAATGCATGTTGATAATCTCTTGAGTTTCTCAAACTAGGCATAGAGTATCTAAATATTTACAGAAACAAAAATGTTGCTGCAGAGAGAGTTGGCAGAATTGCCACAGAAGAAGCAAAAGTGAATTACATTACAATATAATATCTTAATATTAAATTGGAGTTCTTTGTTTGCTCTTTTAAAGTTACTGGACCGTTGTTGTTTTTTTGCTGAAACCTTTAAAGACTCAAATTAAATATTTGTATTAGTACAAAAAATTCACAAATTATGTATCTCAAATTATAAATACACAATGAAATGGTGAAATCGATTAAAAACGTTTGCTTTGTGTCAAGATAATTCTAGTAACTTTACAGAAGAACAAACTTCCGATTAAAGAATACTGACACTGTCTTATAATGCAACATACATTTCAACATGTATGAACACAGCCTGTTTAAATTAACAGTTCAATTGTATCTACAAAAATGCTGGACATTTAACTTGCTTAAGTTTAGCCGTTTTTTTTTACTCCACTTATTAAATTGTCATGAAAATGAAACCTAAATAGTGAAAAAGTGATGAAATTCTTCTTCCAGAGGGGAAACAGAATCAGGCGTCCTGTCCATTTACGTATCATATAAACAAAAATAAACTTTACACCAGCCTGTTTAAAAAAGGGGCCGCTGTGGTTTGTTGATGGATAAGTTAATAAAATCAGTTAATACGTCTCAAGTTACAAAATATTCGACATAACTAGAGAAGCAAGGATATGACAAAAATAAAGCTGCTGTATTCACTCAACATCGATGTGCCTGTTTTTCAACAAAAGCGACTATCAGAGATGGAAACGATGAAAATCATCACCAAAGAATTAACATTTACGATAAAACAAATAAACCTTAATTACATAATGTGTTGAAATATTATACATCTGTGTGCTGATCTGAGAAACATCTAAATACTGTATATTTATCTTGATATATTTATTTATAAACCTACATACATGTTTAATTAAGAAAGATGAAAGAAAAGATAAAGGGTGGGATTGTAGAGGAGGAATATGAATGTCTTCATGTCCCCAAGAACATCAATATTACTTAACAGAAAATAATAATAAAAAAAAAAATCAAACAACGATAGAAGCTACAACATTTTACCACGACAGAGCTGCGCGTGTGGTTCGTCATGTTATAAATGCATTACCGATGAGGTCGACTGGGCCCGTGCCCAGGTTTTCTCCACGGATGGTGACTTTGGTCCAAGCCGCTCCCTCCTTGGGCGAGATGCCCGTGACCAGCGGGGGCTGACGGGCACGAGACATGGTGGCCTGAGGCAGACGGGAACACTGGGTCGATCCGCACCTGGACATGGAAAAGAAGACGTACATAAGAGGACACGGTGAGTAACACAAAACTCAAAAATAACCTCCACACACTGACAGTTCAGCTAACACATATGACCAACATCGTAGTGTTAAAAAAATAATAATAAAGGCATAGTGAATTCATAGTGAATACAATCATTAGTTAGAACCCTGGAGGCTTATGAGTATATAACATGGGCTAATTTGTGCTGTAGAAATGGACAGAGCATTGTCAAACAACCAAACAAAACACTTACACCCAACTGTACTATCTGCAGTAAACAATACCCACCAGATCTTTAAAAAGGGGATCAAAATGATCTTTATGTCAACATGCAACCCTAATTGGTGAACAACGTTCACCTGATCATAATAAATACCGTACAAATAAAATAGAGATATATTTTCTTAAACACAAATATTCCGATTTTTTGTTCGCAAAATCCGGGCATTTGGCTGGCAGCTAGAGTCAACTGTCCCGCCCCGTAGGTCTCCAAACAATGTATGCATTGCAGCAGTTATCTCTCAGATAATAGGAAAAATAGAGAAGGGAGCCAAGAGTGAAGGAGCAGACAGAGAGCAGGGAGGAAAGGAAGAATGTAAACCTCACAGCGAAGGATAAATAAACCTGGCCTCCCCAATCATTCCGCATAAGCCCACACAATACACTGCAGATCATGGTACCAACGAAGAAGCACCCACGCAAATCAGTTCATGTTGGGGCTGAGCTAAAAACGGGCAAGATTCCAACTGAAAAATTGCAGGGATGTATTTCAGCAGCACAGATGTTTGCTAATAAATTACTGCCAGGTCTCAAAACGGGGCTGACCAATCTGGACTCTCAAGTGTGAGCAAGTCTTCCGCCCTTCTGCTCCGAAGCCAAAACACGTCCTCCACAAACAATGCAGGAGTTCACACGGACCGGACCTGAAAACAAGCTGACGGTGGTAACCCTTTGTACAGTTATATGGTCACTAATTAGGTGGAGGCGTACAGCTGAGGTCTAAGAAGACTCCCCAAGTGTCAACAATGGAGCTAATATCAAAGGAAATCAAAAGCAACGGAGCACGACATTGATGAGTCTACTTGCTGGAGAGACTTTCCTGTGTTTCAACCACTGCAAGCATCAAGAGCCATAAACCAGGACGGCAGCTTTTTCTTTTGTTATATTAAATCACACAAAATTGTGAGAAATGCTAATCACGATCTCCAAGAGATCGATTCATCTTCAAATTGCTAGTTTTGGTGAGGCCAGTAGTCTATAACTCAAACATATTTTGGTTTAAAATGATAAAAAACAGAGATAAGGAGATAATCCTCACATTTGACAAACTGGGAAAAGCTTAATAAATTACTTAAACGATTAGTCTGTACTGTATCTGTAACGCGAGGGGGGGAGACCTGATGGGGGCGCCTGGTATGCAGAAACGGTTACAAGAAGTCAGATTTTTACATATTACGTTTTTTATTTACATTTGAAATGAATAAACTTGTATGCTTTAATTATGTCTGTTGCATGAACCTTCAACGCTACAAACCTGAAACAATTATTTTAAATTCATCGGGAACTACTTTGACAATAGTTTGAGTCATAAATGCTGAACATTGCTCAGGTTTCTCTGCTTTTTTTTTATCGTTTAAGTATTTTAGGGTTTTAGCTGCAAGTTGGAAGAAGCGAGACATTTGAGCACGTCACCTTAAACTAATGGACATCTTTCACCATTTTCTGACAGTTTATAGACCAAATTATTCATTCATCTATCAAGTCTTAATGGATAATGAAAATAATCGTTAGTTGCAACCCTTCTCCACAGGATTGCCCTTTAAAGCAACTTGGCATTCAGAGAAGTTGCTTTCATAGTGAAGCCCGCTGACTTTAGGCTGCAGCGCCATATGCAATGACATCCATCTCATTAAATGGTAAATGGACTGCATTTATAGAGCATCGTTCTACCTCAACAAAGCGGTTTACAACGTTCCTCTCAATCACTCATTTACACACACATTGATACACCAATGGTACCCATCCTCTTATGTTTCTCTTTGTGTTGACACGGTCATAGAGGTGTTACTTCAATTACATTCTTTGGTATTGAGGTTGGTGATGGTGTTGTACTGAACTGCATTGTATTCAGATAGGTTTCTAAAATGATGTAAGTAAATAAAGGACAAAAAGGCCTTTCAATACAATGCAGTCCAGAACAACACCACCTTTAACTGTGACCTCAGTGATACACTGAGTTCAGATAAATGCAATTTACTTTACACATTTCCGACAATGTCACCAAAAACTGGATATCATAAACTTTGTAAAAGGTAGAATTTATAGCAGAGCAGGGATAGTGCAGGTGTACCTAATAAAGTGTTCAGTAAAACATCTGCTTGTCTTTTTTAAAAGTATCCAATAGCAAGGATATACTTTAACTGTAAATAAATTATATAGATCCAATTTAATTGGGCCCTGGAGCCAAAACAAGTTTGGAAACCTCTCTGAATTTATCAGTTACCAAAATAATTATTTCCCATTGGTTTACTCTGACAAAACAGGTAAGAGACTAATTGTTTCAGAACTTATACTGTATCTTAACACTGAAGTCCCACCAGACAACAATTTATGACAGCTGCCGAAACTGAATATTTGGCTCATGGCACTAAGTAAACGTCTTCTGAATCTGTGGGAATATAAAAGTAGAGAAAGGTATGGCACAGCAAAAACACCCAGAAGCATTAAAAGCTACAGTGGGACAGCAGCACATGCATTGACCTAGAAACCTCCTAACGTAGGACCCCCCCCCCCCCCCCTCCATCACCCTGACATCCACGACTTAACGAGAAAGCTCCAACGGGATTCACTCATGTTGTTGCTTCTGCCCTGTGCTTGTCAGAGGAAATGGAGGGGCTATGGATCTGACATGGAGAAGATAAGAAGTTACCAGGCCTAAAACAAGACCGTGGTATATATCCTTCATCAATCTCATATGTTTGGAGTCGGAGCGGTGAGGGGCAGAGGACCGGGATCTCCACTTTGTACAACTCTGATTCGGCTTCAAGGAGTGTTTCTAGATTACCCCGCCAACCCCACCCCTCACCCCGATACATCCGAGAAATACACGTGCACAAACACACAGATAGCCAGCCTGCCTGCCTGCCCACACACACCCACACTCACTTACACACACATACAAGCTGGGCAGAATGACAGCTCAGCTAGGTTGCGTGCGAGGGGCCCGAGCTGGTGTTGTGTGGTCTGTGTGTATGTGGAAGGATCTGCGGAGAGGTCTGGGCAGTGTGTGTGTGTATATATGTGTATGTGTGTGTGTGTGTGTGTGTGTGTGTGTGTGTGTGTGTGTGTGTGTGTGTGTGTGTGTGTGTGTGTGTGTGTGTGTGTGTGGTCTGGGTGTGTGGTCTCTGGCGCGGGCCTGGGGAGAGCCTGCTGACGGCTGGGATGAGAAAAGAGCCGCTGTGTTTACTTTAATCTGGGGGCTGTGCATGGACACGGGAACACTGCCCAGACCCCTCTCTACAACGCCAGCGTGTAGAGACACACACACACGCAACAAGTCGCGCAGAAATTAAGCGGACTCTTGCACAAGTCGAATGTCACACACCACCACAAATACCCTGTAAACTAGGCAATACATACTTTATACAGACCGGGGACAAACTGAGTGAATTTATTTCTTCAAAGAAGCATGAAGAGGAAAACAAAAGAAAAGGTTTCTGAAGCTCCAACTGGAAAACTTGTGAGGTCGGCGGCATTTTTCCACAAGCGGAATGAACGTATTAACCTCTAGGTGGCATCAGAGGATCCCCACAACAATAAAGCCCGCTCTCTTCCAACATGTGTCAAGTCACGTCTTACTGTGAAGGCTAAATTTAATCAATGACAACACGCAACCAGATTCAGCCCATTTTCTCTCACTGGATTTCTCTTCCAACCACGATGCCGTTAGCCCCCGAGCCCCATCCCCAAACTCTCGATCTGGTCACAGGGCTAAAAAGGCACGTTTGTTTTCGTTGGAGGCTGACGTGCAAACAGCCGGGTTGGCTCTAATCTGTGGAAGTCTGAGGCTTGGGATCTTCTTGCAGCGCTGCTTACAAATGTCATCCCTCCCTCTGCCTTGTGCAGACACAGAGGAAAGACTTTTCATTAAAGAAAAATAATCTCTTTGTCACATGAAACCGTTTACTTCTGAGACAATCAGCACACAAAAGGAAAAGGCTACTAGAAAACCATTTCATAATCGCAACTATTATTATCTATAGCTTGTGTGATATAATGCATCACATCCAGCGTTATTTACTGATAAATTGTCTAAACACATCGCACGAGTTTGTTCCAAACACCATAAATAACTGGGCTGCAGGGAAGAGCATTTACAGTAAACAAGGCAACTTTCCATACAGCAGGAAATGTTTTTTAATTGGTTGTAAATTGGGATGAATATTGTTCAGTATATACTGCTATTAAAAATAAAACAGCAAATAAACATTTACTTATATGTTCAAAATAATTAAAATCCATATTACACTATAAAACATTTTTTTTATATGAAATTCTATAATTTTGATTGCTGTTCTAGGAAATACAGACAATTCTACAAATGTAAAACAAAAGCATTAATTTGGGGTTTTAACTACAATAGGCTTGGAATCAACAAGGTAAGATTCCACTGAAAGTACATTAACAATAGCAAACAATTATCTGGATTAAAAACAATAGATTGATTCATTATTATACATTATTTGATAAGGTTTTGGGTTTAGACATCTGAGACACTTTGTGCTCTGGGAAATTGTGATGGACATTTTTCACCATTTCATATACCAATAATGAATAAATAAATGAAAAAGAAAAACGGACATTCGTTAGTTGCAGATCTAAAATTATCACTCAACCAATGTCATTGCCATGTCACAGGTTCAACTCAGGGAGCTTCGTAGCATCTCACACACACACTTCTTTCTCTCACCCTTTCCTGACTTTCTCCGCTCTGTGCTATTAAATAAAGCGAACGAGGGAACGGTACACAAGAGAAACAAGAATCTTATTTTGACAACTTTAAAACACGACAAACTCTACAGCACCACGAACATGGGAAGCCATCTATCTACCTGCCGCATGACTCTCTCATAAATAAGGCGTTCATGCCTTCCATCATATGCTGCTCTTGAGCTCAAAGGTGACTCACATATGGCAGTGATTGGCAACTCTCTGTGTGTGTGTGTGTGTGTGTGTGTGTGTGTGTGTGTGTGTGTGTGTGTGTGTGTGTGTGTGTGTGTGTGTGTGTGAGAGAGAGTGTGATGGGTTTAAGGGGCACAAAGGGACCCATTTAGACAGATCATCACTCCCCCACCCCCCGCCACACACACACACACACACACACACATACACACACACACACACACACACACAGACACCATTTCACTCCGTGCTCCCCAACATTACACAAACACTAGATCTCATCAAAGAGCCCCCTCCAGACTCCTCTGAATGGATAGAGCGGGCTAAACATGGCCCAGCCTGAGTTCACTGGTCTAATCGCACAGAACTGGTCGAAGCGTTTGAACAATCCTCCACAGTGTTCGCTCGCACCCTGCATGGCCGCCACGTGCCTCTAAGATGCGGTGAGGGCAATGTGGCCAAATTGACCATAATATGTGTCGACCGTATCGCGTGTCATATAAATGGATCACATCGACGTGAACTGTGCCGGTTCTGTTTGTAAACCAGACGCTGCGATCTGCTGTCCAGTCATCATTCTTCCGCCACGAGTCAGCATCTCCTGTGCATGCAGACGGCCCCGGCGTCCATGGAGAGTCTTTCGTGACAGAGGGGAAAAAAAAGGACAGGGAGAGATCGGATGTGTGCCTCTGGCTCGCTATCCGACCATCATGTCGTCTGCCCACAAGCTTTGTTATCTTTAGTGCCGTCTGTTTGTTTGTTTGTCAGTCTCAAGTGCTCTTCAGAGCCAGGCCTAACGAAGTGGAGTCCCCAATTTCCCACATAAAAACCCTGGAATAACAAACAGAAATGTGAAGTATAGGCCCGCAAATGCAGGAAGATGTTTTCAGAGGATTAAGAGACTGGAGACAGGCGGCTTTGCCCAGTGACATGGCGAGATGGAGAGATGTGAACCTTCATGAGCCGGGCTGCAACGCTGCTGCTTTACATAAAAAACACCAGCGTGAGAACCATCTTCACGGTCGCATACTACCAGGAGCTGTACAAACAACGCTGCTTACAATACAAATCAACCCTTTTATTTAGGATCGCAAATAATTAACATTTTCATTATCGATACATTTTTGATTCAAAAATGGCTGCAAATAATCTATTGCAGTTACATTGTGGATTATTCATAAATTGTTCGTTCAATTAGGCATCAGAGCATATCGGCAAATGCCCGGCACTATTTCCTCGAACCCAAGCTGAGGTTTGTTTTGTCTGACCAACATTTCATATTTCATATTTAATTTGTTTAGAAAAGAAATTTGATCGATTCTGTGACTTTTTGCTACTGATTTATTTAGTGAATATCAAAGTTCAGAATCATTTTCTGAAAATGTACTCAATTATATGGTAAACAAATTAAAGGAAAAAGCAGCCTAATATCAGCAGAAGGCTAACGTCTTCAAAGTCAGAAAGGTATTCAATTTACAATATAAAACTAACAAAAGGCAGCACATTTGAGAAGTTGGAACCAGTGAATGTTCATAAATCAATGTTGATTACTCTGGAAATTGAAATGATATCAATTAGGGCTGCAAGTAGTTTTACCAACAATATAAAACATTCATTTGGTCTATAAAATGTAAGAAAATAGTTCAAATGGCTGTAGTAGGAAATAATGTAATGTATAAACTGACTAACTATTAATATATAACAATATAATAACTAAATATTCAGTTTGCTATCACACAACACAGCAAAAAGCACCAACTAAAGTAGTCAGAAAAATATGAGTAATCACTTAAAGATTAATTTGGTGTTACTCTCTAACAGACGAGGATCTACTCTGACTCCATTTGTACTGAGCTCGTCTCTGAGCGGTGCCGTCTGCTGTGACCCGTTTTCGGCCCACAGCTCCTCTTGTCTGTCCGTCCAGGTCTGACTGGGTCACAGAAACCGCACTGTGAAAACCAGTGGCCCGGCGAGCCCCTCAGCAGGGAGGAGGCTACCAGGGGGGGGGGGGGGCGGACTGCAGAGAGCAGACCGGGGTGAGAGAGAGAGAGAGAGAGACAAACACGGCTCGGCCTGACCCCCGCCGCTCCATTCACCCCGGGGTCTACGGAGCAGCGGCACTGAGGAAAAGCCTCAAAAAAACACAACCCACCGCATTCCACCAAAACAAACAAGCAGGGCCACCCAATTTTTCAATTAGAGCCCCAAGAGGGGGGGGGGGGGGGGGGCAGGAAATGGAACGGTGTAGCGTTGCCCCCCCCCCCCCCCAAGCACAAGCAGTGCTGACTTTGGGGAAGAGAAGGAGATAGACGGAGCTCTGTAGGCTGAGGACCAGTTAACACGGATGTCAACGCAAATGATGGAGGAGCTCAATGACAACTTGTTACTGCGACGTGGCGCCCGCCTTCAACCGGCCTGTCGATCAATTGCTCTCACTCGCCGGCTCATATGATCAATCAGTTGCACAAACACACATGGTTCCCCCCTTAAAAAAGCCCATTTAAAGAAAGTATGCTAGAACAATATTTAACAAAAGTACACAAGAGCAGAGATTACAGAGGCTTAGACGCTGTTCTGATTGAAAACACTTCACTTAATGAGGCTCAGCTGAGAGAAGTGTCTCTATTACAACGGTGAGGACAGGGAGGTTTTTAATAAGTGTCTTCTTAACCCCTTAAGACCTACGAGAAAACAACAGCGAGTTCAACCACAGCTGAAACAGGGCTTTCTTGATGTCAGAGGAACACAGGCTTGATCAGACTTCTCTAAAACTAAATAAGCTGAGCTCAAGTTATCTCCTGACTGCAACGCACGCTCGTTTAAGAGCCAACTCCACACTTGATGAAGACACAGTTTGATGTAGCGCCGGGTGTTTTAAAACACATCTCTACTCGCAATAATCACCACTAAATGACGGACTGCGCTGTAACTGAAACATCCCACGTCTGATGTGAAGATGTGTTGTTGTTTTTTGTCTCATTTGACAGCAAACTGAACATATTTGGGTTTTAGACTGTTGTTCAAATAAAACAAGTAACTTACATCTCCTTGAGTTGAGGGGAAATCATTAATAATTACTTAAATTTCTAATTATAATCAATAATTTTTCAGTATTTTCTGACATTCTACAGACAAAAAAGTCAATTGATAAATCTAGAAAACAATCAGCAGATAAATAATAATTAGTTGCAGAACTATTCCATAATTTTTAAATATATAAGAGAAGCAGCAACTCCAACCCGTGTAGATCCTTCCTGAAGACCAGGGCTGATATACAGTTTGCAAAACAGACAAACAACACATTTATGCTAATAATGAACAGATAGTTGGCTCAGTACAGATGACTTATCGTTGGCATGGCAGTGAGACACGGTTGAAAATGGTTTTACTTGCAATAAAGGTTCCTTTAAGAAATATTAAGATGATTGGGTATTAAATCTAAACCAAAAAACTAGTCATCTACAATCGATGAGGTGCTGATGCATTCACCTCATTAACAGAACTCTGATGTTTATTCTCATCCAAGCGTCTTCCAATCAATGGACGGCGGCCTTTCTGAGTCATATGATGTCATTTGGTGTGATCATTTCTTTCTTTTGGCTCATTCCCATCTGTGCATGGAATGTTTCTCCACGTATAAGAAAGGTGTTAAGTCCAATGCATGTTCTTTATTTTTGTACAGCCCTATAGGCAATCATTATTTCTGTGTTAAAAGGCAGTTAATTCATCTGTTTACACTGGAATGGACTGCACAGTGTTTATAGAAGTCATGCCACCTGGCAATGAGTAACCACTGCAGGTTCTCTGTTACAGACACACACGCACCACTCCAGTCCTTAATAACTGATTTGTGCTGTTTGAAGTTATCACAATCACACTATTGTAATTGCTTCACTTGATGAACTTGAGAGATGAATCCAGTGCTGGTTGGACGACAGGATGGAGGAGGATACTGTTCTGGTTTTATATAGATAGATGTAGCTATATTGAAGGGAAAGCCTTCCTTTATATTGCAAAAGTAATTACCAAAAGTTAAAGCTCTGTGCATTGTCCCAGTAATTGGGACATCGTTTTTTCATATTGCTGCTGAGTCAAGTGTCTATGACACCGTTCTTACAATTACACTGAGTATAAGAATCAACATTAAAATATACAGAACAAAATAAGAGAGATATATTAATAGTAGGTTTGCACAATAGAGCCGGTATAAAACCAGTGACCACAGCTACATAAGTACTGCTTGATGTAACACTAACATGCCGAATCTACTAGAAGACGTTACAGGTTACCATAAAGCCGTAAGACGTGTAATTGTTAACGCACCTTTAAAGTGGCAGATATTTAAATGGGTATGGTTCAGGAAATCATACTGCCGTTGAGACGGTGCAAGATGACAACAGCAGCCGCATCTGTCAGCTGTTCCTGTTATCATAGTCAGTGTAACATACTGAACAACCCATCGGGGATCTTAGAGAAGGGAAGTCAGCTTTGTTGACGATTTTGACATCTACCGTTAGCTTAGGCTAACCTGTGTTCGCTCGCGAGCTATTCGTTGTCCGGAAGGGTTCGCAGTGGCTGTCACGTACATTCGTCGTAATCTTTCAAACCGCATATATTATCACCTTTCCTACCACAACTACGTTTGACTCTACCTGGAGCACTTAGGAGATAGATAGCTTCGATGAAATGGTAACTTACAGTTTTCAGAGGTTGGGCTGCAGCGACCTTTTCCTGTATCCTGTGAATACTTCCGGCTCGCCGGTCTCAGCCACCGCCTTCAAAATAAAACGATGAAACGGTAAATTGAAATAAATTGTCTCGTATTGAGGCAGACACATTCTACTTCTCCTGAAGAATACTATGATAGTATATAAACATTTATATTATATTTTTGCATATATTGTGTCCCACTTTATACACCTTCAAATCAATTTCTGAAAGAAAAAGGTTCTGTGGAAATTATGATACCAGTTTTTATTTAAGAAAAAGTAAATGAAACATTGCATGTGCTACCCTTTTTCACATTCTCTACACTTAAGTCTGTGCAGTAAAAAGCCCAGCAGTGGTGGAAAGTAACTGATTACATTTACTTAACTATGTACTAAAGTACAGTTTTGTGGCATTTGTAGCCTACTTTACTTGAATATTTCCATTTGTATGTTGCTGTATACTTCTACACCAAAACATTTCAGTGGTAAATAGTGTACTTTTTTTCTCTACATCATATATCTGACAGTTGTGGTTGATGATGACATGTTACTACCCCAAAATGCTTCTATGCATCACCAAACTTAACCAAATACTGTAATATATACTAGGACTCGCTGAAACAGGACGCTCTGAATGAGTACTTAAAATTGATACTTACGGTGTATTTTGTTGTCAATACTTCTGTACATTTCCCTACTCAAAATGAATGAATGAATGCTTGACTTTCACTTGTGACAGTGTGTTTTTACATTGTATTTTTTTTTACATTGCTATTTTTGCTGAAGTAAAGGATCTGTATACTTCGACCACAACAGTCTTACATACATCCTACTTTTACTTAATACTACCTGTACAGACTGGTCTGGCTAAATTTAATTTAATTGTCTTTGACATCATATCGGCTCTTTTGGTGGATTGTTTGTTCTGCAACTCCGTCTTGAAGGCCCTTTTTAGGAAGTAATGAAGATACTGTTGTTCTGTAACAACATCTAATGAGCCGTTTGATCTCAGGGTCATCTGGTTTGTGCTCAAAGTGGATGTAAGATTAAATGCAGCAGAAACAGCCTTATTAGCCTGCATGCTCCTCTGAAGTGTTGGATGTCCTTTGTGTGAGAATTCTGAGGCCCAGTGGGAGATTTGCTTCTTTCCTCATCTCTCTTTTCACGGTGCATCACTGAGGTATTTCCACTTGTTCTGGGAAAGGCGCAGCATCATTAGAAATGCAACAGAGACCACCCAGTAACACACTAGAACACTGATACCATTACATTTATCTCACCAAATTGTGCAGGGCAGAAAGAATTTATGTGATAAGGCAAGGCCCAATCCCTGGGGAAATAATATTGTCCAATTATACGGGGTAATCTGATAATTGAGGGATCAAACTGTGACTCGGGAGTTTGCACAGATGCTGATGCAACACAGGGGCTGTTTGTCTATGTAAACATCAATTTACAGCAATGACGGTGGAAGATTTTGATCTTCGTCTCGGCGGGACAGCCTTTGCCATTGAATAAGAACATCAGTCGCATACCAACTGATGAATCTACAAATCCGTGGGTTATTTGGCACATTATATGTGTCATGTTTCAAAATATGAATGCATTGCAAATGAAATGAAAAATATTCAAGATGAATATTTCAGATAAGTCTTAAATCTCAATTTTTACCAAGGCCAGTTTTTGGCATTTTACAGTCTACCGTTTTACAGTTTTACCATAATTTTCTTTCTTGCAGAGAAGAGAGTAAGATAAGACAATTGTTTTCACTGTGATATCTGTTCGTTAAATATGAAGGTGGAGTCAGCAGATGGTTAGCTTAGCTGAGCATAAAGACTGGAAACAGGCAGAAACAGTTAGCCTTTATCGAAAGGTCACAAAATCTCCCAAGGAAACACATTGTATCTGTTGTTATACATATATTTCTATTTTTAATTGGGTAATCCGAAAAAAAAAAAAAAAAGTGTAAAAACAAGTTGGTGTTTAACTAGGGGTAATGTGCTGCACAGTTTCTCAATTAAAAACAGTGATTAGCTGTTTCCCCCCTGTTTCTAGTCTTTATGCTCAGCCAAGCCAACCAGCTGATGGCTGTAGCCTCATATTTAATATTTAACAGACAGATGTGAGCGCGCTGTCCTGGCAAGAATGCATATAAGCGTAATTCAAAAAAAGTCAAACTTTTCCTTGAAACAACCATGGCTAACAATATTCCCATCTAGCGAGGCGCACGTGATCGCATGTTGTGTTTTTAAATAGCACATCTCTCTGAGCAGGTGTCCCAGGTGTGCTCCTTTGGGACACTGCTGGTGCCTTGATCCTTGCTGTGACCCCCCAACCCTCCGCAATCTACATCCCGTAATGGCACATGCTGCGCTGGCACCATTGCTCATCCCTGAACCCTATTGTTCATTGTTTGTCCTCTCCAGTTTTTTCCCATGGGCCCCTGGCCAGTGAGAGGAAAAGGTCACTGTAAATATTGCACTGAAATCCTCCCTCCCTCCCATAGAGCTCCTGAAGATGGAACAGGCGACCAGTGGGTGAGCACTTCCTTCCTGCGCAGGGCATTTCAACTGTAAGACATCAAACAAGTATGAATCCCTCAATGTCAAAGATCGCTGCAGTGAGATCATATGCTCAGTGTTGACATTACAATAACCTGGGCAGGTCTCAGCTCTTTGTGCAGAACATAAGATTGCATGATATCTTCATATATGGCTCCATGTGCATCACAAAGCTACAATTTATCAAGAAAACTGGACTGTACACTACTTCTATGTTTTTCCATTATAAGACTGTTACCCACACATATCCCATATCTGCGTTTTAGTCTGTCGCTGTAACTGTTAAATGGGTAACAGTATCTTATTAATGACTAAGCATGAATCCAATCCCTGTCTGTACTTTCAGTCTCACAAAATACACAAAATATGGATTCCAAAGAATATTAAGTGAGGCTTAGCAACCCCTGACCCATGTGTGGCTAATCACTAGCCTGTAGCACTGCTGTTAATATAAGACAGGGAGATTTTAAATAAACCCCTGATATTTGGGTTTGTTTTGTTAATGAGTGGCGCTCCATCTCCCGCTGCTCCCCTTTCCCGGAGGAGTCCAGTTCCCTGGGCTCACAATTTGGGCTCCGGAAATTCAGGCCTGTGCCAGGCTTAGCTTGGAAAAGCATCCAGATGAACACAATGTAGGAGGGAGAGTTAAGGGGAACAGAGAGCCTTTCACTCTGAGTGCTGACACGTTGCTTGACACAGTGGCAGAATAACACAACCAATAAAGGGATGTTGTACAGCAATGGTTTTACAACAAGGTGGAGAAAAATCGTCTGATATACCTCTGATGATTATCTTATTTTATCGTATGTTATCTCTCCCATGACCTTAAGGCTTAGTTCAACCAAATTACAAAAACAAAAGTCAGGGGATCACCAAAGTCACAGATACTGATATATTTCAGTCTGGGCTAAAGTGGTGGATGAACCATAAAGTCGACATAGACAATCATTGATCCATGCCACTAGTTTGGTTAAAAACTCAATAGCAACAACAACTTGTGTTGGACAGTGTCCTTGTTCCTCCTAAAGATAATCCACAGACTGTCCGCAGTTCTCACAGGAACCATTATTTTCAAAGTAGTTCCAATGAAAACTATTTATAGTGAGGTCTGTGGACCAGAACTATCTACCAATGAGGACACAAGACACATGTCCAAGGTATTTTCTTTGGAAATTTGGGGGCTCTCCAATTGCACAGTGGACACGGTGAATATTTAGCCTTTCCACTCAATGTCTTCATATCAACAATGGCTTCAAATGACTTAATGTAATGTGAAAGGAGTCACTTTTAGTGACAAACCCACAAGACTCATCTCCTGACTCTGCAGTTGCCCTCAAATTTTTTTTTAGGACATTTTAGCTCATTGTTTTGGATTTATGGGCACAACTTCCGTTAAGTTTTCATTAAGTCTCACCGCTCTCACTGCTCTCATCACCTCTCACCATCTGCAGCTGCAACAGGAAGCTGTTATGTGCTAAGAAAAGCTCAATAAACCAAATGTATAGACAAAGTTAGCGACTATGGGGAACATTCATACTTCTAACTCCTGATACTTCCCACACAAGCTGGTGGAGGCCAAATTCATCAGGTGAACACAAACATGCCTTTAAATGTCTACACTGTGTCAATGTTGTGTGTATTGCCTGTAACACAAACAAACTCAACTAATTAACAAACAAATACAAAGTTAAAAGGATATTTTGTATTTCTCTGCCTGAATTACAGTATATCCAGCCATTGTGCACAATATAGGGATCTGAAACTGCATTTATTGTGTGGGGAGATTAGTTATTAGAGACGATATGATCCAACAGTTAAATTCATTTGTAAAATGTGAAGAAAGCATATGAAAGTTATGACTCTTTAATGAACAGTCAAACATTTCTTTGGGGAGGAAGTTGGGGGAATTTGGACTCAGTTTTATGACCTCAGTAGTTCTAAAATCCTTGTCATGGCCCTGCTGGGGACCGTCCACACAGTAACAGGAAGAAAATATGTTGTTTTTTTATTTTCCTTGATTTGTGGGTGAAGTTTTAAGACACGGGATAGATTGGAGAATTCCTGCAGTTAAGTGTAGAATCGGAATAAAAAGAGTGGGTGTGAGAGGGTATAAAGGGGCATTTTCCCAAATATGTTCAGGCGTTTACCACCCAGGTTAACATAACATGTTCTTTGCCTTCTCATAACACCACTCCTTCAGCCCCATAGGCCAGACAACAGGCTACTGTGTCTCGGGAGGCACAGACAGGATCAACCCTGAGAACTGTGGAGGAGCACTCTCTGGGAAAAGTCTAGAAAGTAAAATGAAAAATCCACAAGGGTGCTGAAGACGTAAAGTAGAGACAGAAGGATTTCTTCTGACACGCATTGTCTTCCAAAAAAGGTTGTTGTGGAGAACCGGCTCATATTTTACTGTTTCACTGTTACATGTCCATGAGTGACATAACTTTGAGAGGAAACAGCTTCCATCCACAGGGGCCAGCTGAAGCCGTCGATGCATGCTGCAGTGCGTGATCTGTCTTTGATGAGATGTGACAGGTCGGAGTGTGTTCATAACTGTTTGTGTTTATAAACAGGTGGACTTGGTTACAGCTCAGGGTTAGTTATGTGCTGAATGGGCCTGAGCCAATCGCAATCAAGGGGAGAGCATAAAATCATACACTCACCTGGCTGATGTTATACGCTCAGGCTGTGTTTTCTGCCGTCACTGGTCCGATGTTTAGATTTTCTTTATTGGCCTGATATATAAATATTGGTCATCTTTTCATAAGTAAGATTATATCCTTTATTTATTTTTTTAAAATATTCCCACTCTATCTACAGCACTTAACCATGAAATGATGGATTATTATACTAAAATAAAAACATTACTTTTTGAGATGAGATTTCATACCAACCCCATTGTCTTACTTAAATGCTTTAAAAAGGTTATTATATTCTTATGGTGTTTTTATAGTACAAATCTATTTGCAAAGATAATTAGAATATTTCCTTGTAAGAAACACATTTTTATTTGAGTTAAATTCAAATTAAACGCTGACAGAGGGAGAAAGACATGTATGAAGGACTTTTAATAAAATGTTATGAAGCGCTAAGAAGAGATGAGAAACCTAAAGTAAACCGTACAGTATAGTTGGAAAGGTATAAGGGACCAAAAATCAGGGGATTAAAGAGACAGAGATTCAAAGTAGCATATGACTCAAACTTGAATTATATCTAATTTTCCACTGTGTGAAAGGAAGAGAGGGTCTTAAGTTGAATGAGCCCTCTAATGCCACACATGGGTTTTCTATCCCATGGATCAGCCTGTAAGGATTTAACACACTCACGAGGAACTCAATTGGCCTCAGTGAATATTAACTGGACTTAATGTGCAGCATATTGGCTCGCAAATGATTTAATAATATGTCTTCATTTCCTTTGTTAAATCAATGAGAGTAAGGATTCAGGCCTTATTGGCGGGAAGCCTCACTGTGTCCTCAGGATTTCCCCTCTTTTTGTGCATATCAAGAACATAAACCCATTGTGGCTTCAGACCAGAAGGGGGCGCCCAAGAATGTCATTTATGAACTTGGCCTCTCCTCCGAGGTCTTGTTTGCAGAGGAGGAGAGCTAAAGATGCACAGTAGATGAGACAAGCACGGAAAGTTTTGTTTTCGTTCAAAGTGAATGAGAGATTGGTGATTGCAGGGTAAACTTGGGGGCGACACAATATGTGGAACACCTTACAGCATAAAGCAGGTAATAACAACGCCAGAAACATCCCCAAAATTCCCCATTTAGTTTTGTTGTCAGAGTTGTTTGAAATGTTTAGTGCCGAAACAATTCTTCAGTTTGGCATGATACCAAAACACCGTACACTGATACTATAGAAATATAATATAGAAATATTGTTCTAAACCTTTTCATTTGATCGAAGAAGTCAACGTTCTGAAATGTTAGAATTTGTCAAAACACAGTCTTACATTATCAACATTTTTATTTAAATCAGGACCTATCTGATGAAAGAACAAATAAACAAGATTAACATGTGTGACCAGACATACAGCTTTCCGTAATTAGACATATTTTTTGGTGGGTATACCAAAAGCCTTGAGCCTTAATATTCTGCCCTTACAACAACAACAACAATAATAATAATAATAATAATAATAATAATGTTATTTATAAAGAACCTATCAAGCAGGAGAGTGTGAATCAAGTGCTTTTCTTTAATTGGAAAAATAAAGTTTAAAAACAGGAAAAAGGCTACCAAAGGAAGATTAAAGTAAAAGTAGATTAAAAAAACAATTGTATAAAAGTGTTGTTTTCTCCATTCTATGCATTAATACATTATGTGTCTTGTGGTGTAATGTGAAATATAAGTGGGTGCCTTTAATTTGGTTTCAGAATCCATGAAGAAAAGAAAAAAAACGGTGAGTATAAAGAGCTGAATATACATCAAACACAAACTACAGGTGTGATGAACCAATCCGGGGCCTTTAAATCACTAAAAACATAGGGTTAATGACTTATTTTGGGCGCTTAAATGTACATGGTTAAGAGTATGTTTATGTGTGTACACAAATACTGTATGTGTATACATTACAGTGTGTGTGTGTGTGTGTGTGTGTGTGTGTGTGTGTGTGTGTGTGTGTGTGTGTGTGTGTGTGTGTGTGTGTGTGTGTGTGTGTGTGTGTGTGGTGGAGTTGAAGCAGAGAGGCTGTTTGTAGTGAAAACAGTGAGAAAGAAGACACAGAGAGGAAGCTAAACACAGGCTGCTCTTTGAAGTACAGAGCAGGGTTATGCTATTTTACGCAGGTTATTTAACCAACACAAACACAAGTTATATGTTATTCTGGGACATATCTGATCATCTACTTCTGATAACATGTGATATATGGCTAAATATTGTATAAATAGTGCAGATTACAGTGAATATGTCATGGAGGCTATAAATTGTATTATTAATGGGTTGGAGGCGGCGAGAGATTTCCCGTCTTAAGTTGATGAGGTAGTGTGGCATACAGGAAGGGAAATAGCATGTGTGTAGTTCAATGGGAGGTGGTGCAGGGGATGTAAGGAGAACTATAGGCCTGTGTATGTTGGAGAGGTGCGGAGTGCGCAGCAGTGCAAATTGAGGTCAGTTTCAGCCGAGTAGCCTTTTAGCTTTGATCCCTCGGCTGAACTGGATGAAAGACATCCTGCTTCCCTCGCCAAGGAGGGAGGAAGGGGAGGCGAGCAGGGGGAGGACCTCTGTTTTCTACCTGACAAATATGGCTTGATGCAGCACAAACTGTTTCCTCTATTACATTGATCATCTTTATCTTTGTCATCAGTCTCTCCTCTCCCCTGACTAACTGTCGTCCTTGCCCTCGCCTTTCTGTAAACGCCCTCCCCTCCCTTTTTCCTGCTAATGAAAATCCTGATCGGCTTTATCAGTGCTTTGTCTCTCGATCTATTCTTCCCTGACTCCCTTCTCCTCTGTTGTTTTCCTTTACAGTGCATTCAAATTCTGAACTTTGATCCTCCCACGACCTGTCAGACGGCAGCTTCGTAGCCTGGAGCGATCCACTGTTTGTGTGTGTGTGGGGCCTTGTGGGGGCAATCTGGTGCAAAAGCATCCGAGTTCATGCCAATCACTGTGCGTGTGATCAGAAAATAATGAGATTACGGTGTTTAGACTTGACTCACTGTGTCATTAATGTGTCTTAACTGCATGTGAACATAGTGTGGATGCCAAGGTTCAAAGCAGCCGCTTCCACTCAGGCAGCGGAACTATTATTTTTTTAAAGGAAAATCTGGTTAGTGAATGATAATTGCAGTTTATTACAAATTAGGTGTTATGTATGTGGCTTTAAGCATCATTTCTACCAGTTACTAAAACATTGTAACGGAACATGGGGGCATCACTGCAACATAAACCAACATGGCAAGAAACAGTGACATAATCAAGTTTAGCAGAACGTATTTGGAAAAGAAAACACAGAGTAAGTACGCAAACTATTTATCACAATTTGATGACTGTGGTAAATGAGACTCACATTTAACTTTGACCCACCGGGCTTACCGTAGATCTATCAGCTGAGACAACACACACGCTAAACCAAAACGAAAATACTTTTGCAATCACCCCCAATATAGCAGGTTTATTAGGATTGAGCCCTTTAAATAGCAGCCTATCGCAGATCCCCCTGGGGAGCCATAGACGTGGCCTTGACTTTGACGTTTGTTGGAATAGTGGTGGTGCACAGCTGAGGCATAGACTGCAATGACAGCAAAGAAACAAAGCAGGTAAAGTGGTTTCAATGTCCTTTGGCTAGGATGACCATTGGATGAGGAGAAAAGCCTGGCAACAAATCCGGGTGAAACGAGAGACCACCTTGCTGTGGGATCAGGCCAACCTCAATGCCCCTTTCTTAGACCTATAGCCCATTTCCAAACTCTGCCATCATTTTAATCCAAACAATACACCTGTACATTTTAGTGCCAGCATCTTGCTGGCACTAAAAGCTCTCGAGGTGACAAAATCTTTTCTGGCAAAGGCCTCTGTGGTACTTTCCGCTACAGTTGGTGTCTCCAGGAGCACATTTTGCCATGATGACTCACACACAAACTCACAGGGTGAAAACAATAGCAGCATCGCTGAAAGGTCGAGCCCAAGAGCACATCATCTTTTGTGTGCCATCGCTTTCTGTTTCACCTGCAGATGAAGTGATTTACACAATCTGCTTGTGTTATGTGGGTGTGCGGCTTTGTTGTAGTGACGTCGCTGTTTTCGCAGATCTCAGAAATTAAAGATGCTCTGTGGGGTTTTCTAGTCGACAAACAAAACTTGTGTTTACATCCGGTGTTACTCTACAAAAAACATTTAAAAAATATCTTGAGGTTCCTCCTAAACATCGGCAAAACCTTTTATTTTAGGTCATGCATTGTTGCGCATTGCAAAACCTTTTGTCTTGTCACAGCCACCCAACTGCTGTATCAAAAGAATAACGTTAAACCAATGGCTGCTCTTGTGTGCATGTGCGTCAATACAGACTCATAAAAACATCACTACATGGTGCTCCTAGTGGTCAAAAACTCCACAGGGTATCTTTAACTTGGTGAATAAAATGTTATCTTAATGAATGTGAAAAGAAATGGTGAACAAGTCGATGAAAATAAGAACCAAGTTGTGACAAACTGTCCAGCTCTCACCTTATCTTCATTTTGCTTGTCCTCATTTCTCATCTGGCGTTCTCTCTTTGTCGTCACCTTTCTGCTTCGAAGCTGAACTACTTCAAAGTGTTTCTTCGCACTGGAAAGAACGGACACATAAGGAACATAAATGACAGGATGGAACTATAAATTCAAATACAATAGAGCTCAGGAACAAAGAGGATTAATAGAGGGCCACTTTCCTGTGTTTGACATTCGACCAGTAGAAGGTAAATGTCCTGTATGTTCTTCATTTATTTATTCTTGTCAGAGTAGAGCTTGTAAATGATGAAACAATGAAAACAGTCATCTGGAAAGAGAGTTTGTACAGTTGAAGTTAATCCATCACATACAGACTAAAAAGAAGACCTCCAGTATGATTTTAGGACAGAGCCTTTGAGAAGAGTCTCCTTAGATACCTTTGTAAACACAAAAACAGATGTTAGATTTCCTGGTTATACAACAATACAATTATGAAAGGTAATGATGACTCTCATACGGCATGGAAACTTGCACACAAAGAATTCCATTTTTAAATAGCCTCCATCATAATGCATGACTGACGTTAGCATAAATAATCCAATTATGACAAACAAAAGCAAGCTGTTTACCAGGTTGCTAATTTTGAACTTAACCTTGATTGATAGGCAGGTTGACACCCAAATGCTAACGTGCCCTGAGGATAAACACAACAACAACTGAAGAATGACCCTATTTCCTTTCAGCCATCTTGTTTCTTGGCTTGCTGGAATCACCGGTTACATTGCATTATGAGTCATGTTCCAACTGCTGGGGATCTCTCTGGCTCTCTAAACTAATCTTCCCTGACAACTTCTCTGCAGCCAGGCAAGCACCTTGTTCAATTAACTGAAGTACAGGTTGCTCTCTAATGGTTTAGTGTTGACTTAAGTTTGAAATTACCAGCAAACAGGTTGATATTCACATGTTTGTGATGTTGTGCGTGCAAGTCGCAAGTTATCCTTTGGTGTGAGGAATATTAAGGTCCTTTATTCACGTTAAACAAGAAAAACATCAATGCAAAAGTATTACAAGTTTAAGTTTTTCAATAAAATGTACTCAAGAATCAAGAGTACTCATTATACAGAAATGCCCCGTTTAGAGTTATTTTATATGCAGTAACATATGAGCTGGTGGACAAGACAATTTTAACCACTTTACAGTATATGTATACTGTTTAAGTATTTAAATCTACAGCAATGTGTCATTATATGCTGATCATGTGCTTTGTTTGCTAAGAATTCATCTTACTAGACTTACTAGCTGCTATCAACTCTTGAGAAAGCAGCCTGTGTTTTATCTTTCTTTCGTTTAGTCTTCACAGGCTCTTCAAATACTAGGTATAAAAACACATTACCCAGAAGACAGAAGACATCTTGACATGTCACAGTACGAAGTGAAGGATGGCTGATCCACGGAGACCCTCACGCTATGGAAGGTAACCTGGTGGTTTTATATACGGGCCATATTACCTCGGATGACCAGCCCTTTTCAGTCCGGGCCCCTCAGCTTTTGAGCTCCTTGCCTGAGTATTTAAAGCAAGCCAAATCCATGTTCACTACAGGGCCTTTTCTAATTTTACTGGAGATTTACAGCTATACAAGCTGGTGAGTTTTTTTCTCTGTTTTATCTCATTATGTTTTTATTTTTTGTCTATGTGTCACTATGTTTGGAAAAAATGCAATATTAATCGATGGTATAATAATGATTACTACTATAGCTGTCCAATAGTGGACTAAAAAGCACAATATTCCCAACTTTAAATGGAGTAGTACAAAGTACAAAGCAGCATAAAATGGTGCTACTACAGTAAAGTACAAGTACTTCAAGATTGTAGAAGTACATTCCTTCAGTAAATGTACTCAGTTACTTGCAGTCTCGTCTTCTTTGCTGACTTACAATGTAAGAGCCCTGAGAACTCACATCTGTTTAAGTGTCCGTAGGATGGGACAGGAAAGGTAGTAAACTCCTAAATCAAATTTAATTACATCCGGCTCCCACACAACACATTCCTAACCCACTTGTGTGCAACAGGAAATAGAATATTAGGCGTTTGCATTGGTTAATACGTTTCATAAGTGTAACAATTAGAGTTACATTAAAGATTAATGATTTCCTCAGCGCACATCCATCATGGGTCTATACAGCCAGCAGACAATGCTCTCGCTTTTCACACATATACAAACAGGTTAGCATATAGACACTGGGACAGAGAATTCCCCAGATTTGCATAATGGTAACTGTCATTTGGTTTACGCAAACACACACACACCCACACACACACACACACACACACACACACAGGGTGACGAAGAGGCAGAGCCGTGTTGTGATCTTTCAACACCCAAGGGTTGCCCATCGCGTGTGACTGCAGTGCAGAAAGCGAGCGCACAGGGAGGTTTCTTGGATGTTTAACATGTCATCCAACCTGTTTCAGCTCATAATGAGGTGGCAGTTGGATAGCTATCAGGGAGCCACACAAAGGCAGGATTGAGACGGGCTGACACCTCAGTGGGCTGCTCATTGACCTGGGATCAGCCCGGCGTCAGGCACATCATCAAAGAGCAACAACAAACCCAAACTGTCTGCCATAAAACAGAAACAGCCATGCAATACCATAAATACACATGTGATTGACAGGCATGTACCAATATGCCCATCTTATCATAATCTTCTTGCCCAAATGATTTGGACATACAGAATCGTAGGGAAGTTGTTACTAAAATTGACAAAATAAAACTTGATACTGCATCATTAAGTTCAGTCATAAACCCTCTTAAAAAATGTTCAACATGGTTTTTATTTGAATGGTTATCTAAAATACCTGACACTAAGGTTTGCGCACACTTTGACCATTCCTTCTGTCTTCTTTGTCTTGCTGTGGTGATGTTTTTGTGATGCATTTTCCTTGTTTCTTTTGTTTGTTGTTGTTTGGTAGGATCATCTTTAGTTTGATCCAATAGTGTCCTCCATCTGTACGTTTTGGAGTTTGTTGTTGAATGGCAACAACCAAAACTTCTGTATCATTTAAATTTGATTTAAATTATTCCATTGACACTTTTTAAAACTTTTTTTCCCCCAGGAGCTTTAACTAATGACGGTTCAAAATAGGGATATACTGAATCACTCGCTGTGCTCTCTGTGTACCAGTTTCTCTGTCTCCTCTGAAAATTAACTTGGTGGGAATAAGTTGTGGCCAATGACCTTTAAAGGTTTTAGCATAATCAGTGAAACTGTGGTATGTTGATCACATAATTGTTGTTGGTTGTAATGAGTACTAATGTTTTTTGGACCTTGGCCTTTTTCTAGGTTTTGTTGCGCACATGCACAGTAACTCACTGAAGTTATAATGGACGAATAAAGCAAATAAACGCTATCTCTGCAACCACCTCGTTAATACACTATAAAGAAACAATAAATTAATGAAAATCGATGATTGCTACTTAGAGCAACCCCAACAACAGCACAAGGCTAACCTCGAGCCTCCAGGAACAGAACCGGACTGTGAAGTGATTCTGAACAGCCACCGTCAGAGCTGTAGGTCACCAACTGGCTCTGAAGACTTTCCCCTCAAATACAATCATTAAAAAATGATCTTCTATAAAATGATGAATCAGCTTTTCCGGGCGTCTCAACACAATTTGAGCCATTAGGTCTAATAAACATTGAAAAGTTTCTGCTGTCAGTAAATTATTTTAGTGCAGATCATCTGAGCGGGGAGTCAGCAGGAAAAGAGCCAGGACCGTGGTGCTCCAGCTCTACGGGCCAGAGAGACCGAAAACCTTCATTGGAATAACTGAGCGGCGATCTTAGGAGGCTGGATTCAATACATGCATGGTTTTGGGTTTCCTTTTTCCCAGAACAATCGTGCCTAACAAGCATTGAACAATTGGGACATTATAATCTGTACAGGAACATAAAAAAGCACAGTGAGTATGTTTAACTAGGTCATGCCATTGCACCAGCTACACCAGGCAAATTTGAACTAGCATAATTTCACAGAGTATATCGAGGGTTTAAGAATAAATATATATTGTTTAAAGTCTATGTCTTACTTTGTGACTGACAAAGATCCATGATTGAAATGTAGAAGAATGCATAAATTAGATCGTACGGGAGCATAAAGTAAGGAGCGGATTCTACTTTCTGCCTTTAGTGTATACGATGGACATTAAATTGTAAGTATGGAACTGAAGTGTAGATAATATTCAAAGCCAGCACTCAAGGCCTCCTTCAGTAACGTAAATCAGT
This sequence comes from Pholis gunnellus, assembly GCF_910591455.1. Classification (NCBI taxonomy): domain Eukaryota; kingdom Metazoa; phylum Chordata; class Actinopteri; order Perciformes; family Pholidae; genus Pholis; species Pholis gunnellus. The sequence goes on along the minus strand of NC_136530.1, from coordinate 20,282,676 downwards.
CTCCGTGTCCACAGCAGCAGCAGCAGCAGCAGTTTGGGACTGCAGGCTGCAGTTAGAGTTTCACCAGAGAGGCTGTGTGGTCCTCCAGTCTCCTGCTATTAGTTTGTTTACAGAAGTTAAAGCTGTGAGCTGCTGAGTGCCCGGGGCCAGCATTCCAATACAGTGGCTCATACAAGCATGCACGGGCACACTCTACAAAGCTGTTGTCTCTCAATACAATGTATGCAAACCCGCAGCATTGAGCAGCACGCCACAAACTCTCATCCCGAGCACTTCTTTTTCCGTTTCTCTTCTGAAAGAAACCTTCTTCCTCACTGCACACAGTTCCTCTTCCGCCGTTTTTCTCGCCATTTGTCCACATTTCAGAAATCCTTTGTTCCTCATTTGAACATGCACAACCATCTCTTCACGCCGCAAAACATAACCGCACGCCGGTCCCGCTATGGGAATGGAGGAAAAGTGGCGGTCTGGTCTGTATGGTCTTCTGAACAGCAGGTGATAGCTGTTGCATGTTGAAATGAGCCGTTACACGTGTATTTGAATGTACAGGTGAGATGCCTCGTGCTGATAAAACAAGAATAGTGGGCTTGTGTGCATCGTACACAAATGAGTTATCATCCGCTTTCTGCGACCAAGTGTAACGGGAAAAGTTCACCTCGGAACAGATGAACTCGCATAGTTATTGAAACCAACAGTTGATTGATGAGTTGACACATGGGGTGTAATTAGTTATGGGCATGACAGCTACTTAAAACGGTTTCAGTCTTGGGGGAACAGACAGATATGCAGACATAATTCCTATTCTGTATTTGAAGAATCTGTATATCCATCTATAGCACGCACTGTTATGTACCAGCACGTCAAGTAAAATGGAAGGAATGTAAATAGCTGTTAAATGTGCGAGCATACAGTAGGAACAAAGCAATATAACTAAACTGCTGTAATTAGTCAGGGTCACAGGGTTGTTTAAAGAATGCTGGTTGTATTGAAAAGACTGTATCAACTGCCTCTGGCATGAAATGGCTGTCATTTCACATGCTGATAAGAATGCCATATTCATCGCTCAGTCTTTGTCTGAAGACTTTAGTGGGCAAACTTTTGAGCTGCTTATCAGTCCAGGTGTCACACATGTTGAATGGTTACACACCTGAGCTGGTAATGGACTCGCATTATCTCGTTTAAACAGTTCTGATTGTTGATAGGCATGTTCACACCTAGAGACAAGAAACAACACTGCTCCAAAGCTTAGCTGCCATTGTTCTCTCAAACTATGGTCGCATATAAACTATTTCCTGCATTGTGCTGTCAAAGATTGGTGGAAACTTGAGTAATCTCAAACCAAATCCTCACCAAAACACATATACAGTTTCAGTATCAGACTCTTGTGCAAAATAACTCTTTGCGGAACTTCAATCTTTGCTCAGTTCTTCAGGACAGCAAACAAAAACGTGATCTTTGGAACGTCTCCTCACGACCATTTCACCTCACGACCATTTCACCTCAGTCGCACTGTACCTGAGAGCTGCTGGCCACATTGCATCAACATTTTACTCTCCATTCAACAACCATAAAGCTGTCATCTCATTTATGTTAATGTGAATGCTTAGTCATTCACACAGCAGAAAATTGGACAATATGCAGACACACCCTGCGCTAATGGCCCCAAACGCCGTTGGCCACAGGTATTGCCGAATTCTCCACTACTTGGCGAACGGCCCAGGTCTTTCAAGGCAGGTGATGACTTCAGTTTACAGTCAGAGCACTTGTGTAGTCTGCAGTCACGCTATCCACTAAAACACTGAATATCATTCTTCAGCGGTCCCTCTTCAGTTTCAGATGGCCTTCAATTTGTCTTTGTTTCTGTAAACTTGAGGAAAATTCAGATACAGCGTCGCTACGTCACTCCTCCGCGTTCCAAATATGGTAACTTCTGTTCATTGGTTGCAAAAAAAATAAATGGCGACGGTCGTAATCCAAGATGGCGGTGGTGAAATCGCCGAACTCGAGGCTTCAACATAGCAATCGACAAACCGATAGCTGATGTCACGATGACTACGTCCACTTCTTATATACAGTCTATATGGTCAGGACCAATGACAGACTCAGAAACACTCACATTGTGTACACGTCACCGTTTAGGCATGGATAGCCTACACAATAACGACCGTGCCGCTCTCTAAAGTTCACCGCCTAACCCTAAGGCCACACAACCATTATCAGATATCTCTGCTGAAGCCATGTCCCATTGACTGGTTTACACCTTGATGTATGTACACACACTGGAAGTGCAGTTAAGGGCACGGGGAGGAATATGAATATCACGTAAATTAGCAGGCTGCTTAACGTCATACAGCTTATACTATCATGCGCAACATCTGGTTCCATGAGTGGTAGAAAGGTCATGAAACCAAGAAGCATGCTTCTGTAAACACTTAACCCCTACCACCTTTAAACTATGAAGAAACCTAGCATAATGAATCCAATGCAAACATTCCTAGCAAAAAGTTATGCACAGTTTGTGCTGTTAATATGCAAATGTAAGCAGATCTTCATGATTGATACCTAAGCCATATAGTATAATGACATGTTTGTGGCGCAAATGTGAACCGGCTAAACATAATACTGGCTGATGACGCCTCACTGATTACCCCGGGAGTCCATTTGAGTTGGGTGATGCTCATTTATGTAAGTCAGTATGTTACTGATACGGCAATGTGGATGACACGGTCCCATCTCACATTTGTTGTTTTGTTATGTGATGGTAATTTATGTAACCGCGCGCTCAATGCGACACGTAAAAGACACCCGAGAAGTCACTCAGAAGCCGGATTGTGTAACTGTCTTGTTCCCAGAGGCTGCCATTGTTTGTAATGTCTCCTGAGAGTGTCTGTGTCTGTATATTGTGTAAATGGCTGCCACATGTCCTGAGGCCTCTGCCTGTGAAATAATCATTTCTATTTTTGGCCCTTTCTCCACAAAACCAACAGGCATCGTGCAACCAAAAAAGAAAATGTTATGTGTTTAAGTTCAGGAGTGTGTTTGGATTCAATGATTTACAATAAAATAAAGCAGTCAAAACAATCTCTCACTTGCCATTAGTGGTCCAGTAAAGACAAAAAGACAAAAAGGATGTAGCAAAACTCATGGGAGCTACCGGCCGCAACAAAAGACATTGTGATTTTTTAAAGTATAAACTAACCGCATGAGTTTGCAATGATTTCATTACACAACTAGACGCATGATAAAGAATTTAAAGAAAGTCAATGCCTTTATTTTTAATTTGTGTTTTCAAGCTTCCTTTAATGCTACCAGCAATAAATCGACTTTACCCCTAGAAGGCCCTTACATTTGTCAGAAGATCTGCCCGAAAATCCAAAATATAGCAACCACAGAGTCCTGTATGAAATCAAAATACTGGTGTGAAGGCGGATTGATGACATAAAATTCAGTTTTCGGAAGCAGTGTCTTGTGAAAAACACTTTCGATGATCTTTACAATGAATCTTTAGGCTCCAGTGAATCTCCTGGAATTCTAATCAGTATGGCGATTGTAGATGTGACAGTATGACGTGGGAAAGAGTGAGACTGTGTGTGTATGTGTTTCTGGTCTCTGGCTGGGTAACCACAGGGCAGGTGAAGTAATGCCTGTCAGTGAACCCACGCAGGATGGCGTGTCTGGCAGAGCCAGCTGCTATAGAGGTGTCGAAAACCTCTCTTTGCTTGCTTTTACTGTACTCCATCTCTGCCCTCCAGCTTCTCTGCTTCTTTGTTTACCTCCCTGGTTCAATTTTCATTCTCCATCACAGAAAGAGAGACAAAACACACATCTGTTCTGTTTGAATATTGTTCTTGAGTACACATTTAAGATAGTGTTACATTTTTGAACAATTTTGAGTAACTTTCTGCTTTTACTCACTCCATTTATCTGAAGGATTTACTTTCAGGTCTGACATTCAACATTAGATACGATCTTTATTTCCCCCTAACTTATTTAGTTTCGTTCTTTCTTTCATCGGCTGATCTGAATAGAGACAAATCCCCCAAAACTGTAAATATAATCTTTTTGAGTTATAGCAAAACTAAACTCTACTCCTTCACAATAAGTAGGTCTACTTTACAGTAGATATTTGGATATAGATGCACTCTAGTATTCAGTGGTGGAAAAAGAGATCCTTCAGATCCTTTACTATAATTCAAGCACAAATGTTTTGTCGATCAATTAAACCGTTGACTGATCCTCCTGTCTCTCATTCTCTGCCCTTTCTTGACCTCCATCTCTCTACTTTCCACATACTGTGGGCCTCAGGGAAAAGGGAGAAGCTGCTGAACTACTGCCCTAAATAAGGGCTGGTACGACGTGTTTTCTCATAATGTCTTTCTTTGTCTGTCAGTTTGAGGTTTTTCGTACACCAGATGCCCTCAGACACACCTAATATCTCTACTATGTAAAACACCCTCATACAAGAGCAGCTCTCATGGTTCACCTGCAGGACAAGGCGAGCTGTGAACTTCTAGTCCTGGGTCAATCAGTCAAGAAGGAGGGGGAGATCAGGACACCAAAAACCAACATGTACCTCCACTTAACCCGCAAGTGTTTGAGTGACTTGGCAAACAAAGGCTGGAGGTAACACCCACAGCTTATATGAACTGTATCTGCAGTCATTACTCAGGCCTGTGGGCCGCTATAACACAAGAGGGCTGACCTTAGCTGTTGTTAGTGGAAGAAGGTGCAAGTGTTCATGCATGATATCACCAAATCCAGTCACGAAAGGATTGTTAGCGCAGATAAACAGCCTTCTTATTTGATATCTCACTCCCAGCAGTGCAGACAGCCCCTGAACACATGCAGCTAACTGTGGGAGAGACACACAAATACCTACTGGTTTTGGGAATGCACGACAAGCTACATGCCACTCAAAAACCTGCCTCTCATTGTGAGAGGTAATAAAGCCGTGCACATGCAGAGCGAGGATGTCTAGCACCCTTATTGTGTTTGCTATACACAGGCACTCAAAGCAGCGAGTCACTGAAGAACAGGCCTGCTGTAGATTAGACGCTGTTACAGCGACCCTTGCGTCTAATCCTTGCACGCACGCCACCGGGAATGTGCTACTCCCAAGACACAGGCTTGGATTAAAGCTGGGAGTTATCGGCATGTGCAGCGCACACACAAAGAGAGAGCCATTAACATAGAGAACGGTACAAGCTGCTCTCCTTTGTGTGGGGGGAGACGAAGTCGAGCAGCCACTTCTGCATAAACAGAAGTCACCGGCGAAGGAGCAGCGAGAGGGGAAACAGACAACAGCGATGACAAGGAGTGAAATTTGGTCTGAAACTCCGCCGAGCCATATTAAAATGACAAAGGCTGGCAAACTTGCTCTTTATGGTGTTGCCGTGATGCATCCTCATAAACTCGGAAAAACATCCTTTCATTTTGCAATATGATTTCCCCAATTTCCCCATGGGGATCATTAAAGTTTCATCCTTCTTATAATGACTGAGCGCATTGTGCTCCAACAACACAAACTACTATTTGCAGTTGTGTACACTCTGAATGTGCCAAATATTAGAAGCTTCTTGTTGATATTAAGTTGCAGCATCTTTTACATAATTCAAATCTCCTGTTTCAAAGCTTATAAATCTTTGTCTGTTTGTATTGATGTCCTCCTTGGTGGATGGTAATCAATAGGATTAAAAGCGTTGGTTTATCCATGTTACAAAATCATAATTTCTCATGTATTTTTTGTGGCATCTAACCATGCAATTTGTTCTTGGCGCAGCTTTTGAAATATCTGTCACTGTGATTTCTGCTCCCACACCAATCTAAAACAAGGGAATACATTTTATTTTTGGTGTGCGCATACTTCAAAAACTCAACAACATCAACCCTTACCAGAACCCTTTCATTTTCATTGGAAGTTAAATTGTAACTTAACAAATGGTGGACAAGGGGCTGAGAGAAGACACCACGGCCACTTCAGAATGAGGAAAGCCTCGATGCAGCTTCAACACGGCTGTTGTGCTCATTTTCTGTGACCAGTGTTGTGGTGAAATTAGCACGCTAACGTTAGCTAGCTAACTACCTAGCCGCTAAAAGAGAAAAATTAAACAACTAAATGTTTCATCTACACACTCTTGTCACAGCGCAGGAAAGCACAATGCTTTCATTAACACTGATTCACCAGACCTAGTTTCATGCTGATCGCTTGATTTCCAGCCCACAGAAAGAAGAGAACAGGCTTGTGCTGTGCTGTGATTGTAATGTTACACAGTGGTTATGGGAAAAGTAAAAATGATAGACGCTGTGGGGAATGGCGAGGAGGGGGTCCGATTAAATGGCGTTAACATTATTTTATTTTATGATTTAGATAGGTCCCAAACGGTTGATTCTATCTCAGAAGTGGCCTTGCAAGATTAGTGCCGATTCAAAACAGTAGATGGTGTTTTGAGCCATTTTCAACTATGAAATGTAGATTTTTATAAATTTGGTTAGAAATGTCTCTACAGTCATATTGTTTCGTTTATAGCTTAAAAACACATTTTGGTAAAAACACACAAGGTGTCCTGTGGAGTTTTTGACCACTTGTAGTGCTACAGAGCAATGCAAGTGGGTCCCTGGATTGTTTGTACGACGCACGTGCACAAGCACACTTGCATATGGGTGAGGCAATACAAAGTCCTGCAGCTGGTTTCACGCTGTTCCTGCTCAAAGAAGCACAGCAATGAATCAATCATGGCGGGGAAGGAGAATACTGCAAGCTAGCAAACACAGATGTAGCCTAATTCAGGATTTAAATATTCCAAAAAATTAGCTTTGCCAATGTTTTATGAGAATGGAAGTGCATTCAACACATTTGCTAGACTTCAAGGATACAAAGTGCTCTCGTGAGAAACACTGAATATAAACTTGTCTTTTATTTGTTTATCAGAACACCCCATAGGGCCACTTTGAACTTTTAATAGAGTGTTCTGTGGATTAGCGAGAAACAAGAACACTGTTACTGAAAAAAATGTCAGTGCTCTGAGCACCACGAACAAAATGATCTTCTATTGTTTTGGGATGAAGGCAGCAATTGCAGAGACAGATATTTACAAAAACTCTATATATAGAGATAAGAGAGAATGTTTTTTTTTTGTTGTCATTTGAGTGAACTGACCCTTTAATCATTTGCCCCCAATTCACCCCATCAGTATGCCATTTGAAGAGCAACACAAAATAGTGTTACATTCTGTGTATATGCAAAAATGCGTCTGTTTGTTTAAAATGAAACTGCGTCCTGTCTAACTGCAGCCTGTCACAGGCAGCGGCGGGCTGGCAGATGGAGTGTACATTGTGAGTGTGTGCAACCACGCTAACCGTTCAATCAACCGCCCATGTTTGTGTCGAGCTGCTGAGGCTCAGAAAGGTTCCTGAGTTTGGTGACTCATGAAGCTTGGCCGCAGCTGGATGCTGACAATATGTTTTCGTCTTCTGCACAGGCATTCATTCAGTATCTGGCCAGGCATTGTGAAACCTGGGAGTATCCCAGCTTCATTAATCCAACTCCCAGACAACAGCGTGGACAGACAAATGTTTGAAACACTCGTGTTAGTCAACTAACTGATTGAGTCATTGTTTTGAGCATGCATCAAAACAGCTTGACAAGAGGTTAAAGAAAACCATCGAGCCCCTCGAATGCCAGCACACACCCCAGTACCTTGACCCCCAACCCACGTCAAAAAATAGAAACATACAATTATAAAATATTTAGAAAATTGACCAAAGACAATTCAAGATGATGAACAGCAATTCAACAGAATAATTAAAAGTTGCATTGATTATTTTCACACAACCAAATGTTGTAAAAAAAAACCTCAGTTGAATAACATGTAACAGCTACATGGGTGGAGGGCAAATCATCACCATTAACATTTACTTTGGCCTTGTTCAGCAAATATATCCAAGGGAACTTATGAACCTCAGGAACTAAGCCCAGTAGCTTAATATCAATATTAAAAAACGTGAAGATTAGGCAAAACAGACTGGTAAAGGAGTAAAGTGACGGTTTGTGTTGTGTTTCCTACCATCAGCCACTGTTGGCTTATTTTGGACATGACAGCAATGGCATACTCTTCCGAAGCTTAACCAAGTAGTTTAAGACTAGTCCCTTAAAAAAATATTCAATAAAGAAGTCCAGGCCAATTTACCATCTTTTCTCTGAGTTTTTAACCACATCTCATGGTCATCATCAAGGGCGGGAGTTTGTTTAGTTGTCATATGATAACATGTGTTCGTACGTGGGGTTAGGGTTAGTCCACATTGTTTTGCCTTCTTGATTTGAGGTTAAAAAGCTCTGGAAAAAAATAGTAAATAGAGCTTGACTTTCTCAAACTGCTATTTACAAGCTCCAAAATAAACTTTAATGCTCAATGCTCATGAGTTGTTTTTGAAACGTCCACATGGGTCGATCTCCAAGATTCAGAACTGCAAACTCCACCTGGATTGTTCGTGAAAATGCAAATCGTATGCCTGAGTTCCTAAAAAAAGTTAGTGTAAAAGTTAATATTGGGAAAAAGTGCCATATAGCTGTAATTTACTAAGAAGGAATGTTGCTGGCTGTGTACTCAAACCTCTGCTGCTGAGGTGACACAAGGCTCCGGTTGCTTGAATCATCCTCCAAATGTTTGTTTTGCTGCTAATCTCCAGCCAACGAGGTTGTGAATGACTTTTGCAATGGTTCTGTTGCTCAAGTTGTCTTGTTTACATTTTTGTGATGTTGCATAATAACCCAGTTTCCTTTAGATTTGTGAGGTCAGTGCACAATCTAAGTTTGCCAATTTTGCAACAGTCAAAGAATATAATTTGAGTTGTTAGCTCTGATTGCAACATCCCTACTGACGCATCATAATACAACAAATAGCTGTCATCCTCTGCTCAATTGGCAAAATGTACTGTTAGATATTCAGTCTCTAATAAATTACATAAAAAGCTGTATTTTCTATCAGTGAATCACGTGATAGTGAACTACAACTCAGGTGATTCACATCCGAGTACAATTTTTATTAACCTCAACCACACCCTGATTAACCAAGCTTGTCTAAGTTGCATTGACTTAATCATTAGCTAACCTTTCATCACATTAACCAATTTGTGGTTTTAGAATGTTTGTCCACCAAACACCTAATCTGTGTTTAAGGGTTTGTGCTGATTGCACAAAATGGAGCTGAATAGCTGTGAAGTTATTGGGATTTTAGTGATTTTTCTCAGTTTTACTAGCTATGAGCTTTTTCATCTCAGTTCTGCTGCGTTTGCAATTGGCTTATTGGCCTTTAATAAATATCTCCATCCAAAGGTGTTTCTCTGCATATTACCCTTTGGTGAATTTGGTGCATTATCTACATTTGCTTGAACAACAGACTTTATGTAACATTTTAAACCACTCAACATGACCTGGGTTTTTGTATAGAGTTGAACTTTTGGCTGCACATGCCGAGAGCTGCTGTTGTAAAGTAATATCACATATTTTGATAAAGTTGTGAACTTTGTCATGTGTGGCCACAAGCTAATTCATTTACAGAGAGTCATTAAAAACAGTTATCATCCATAATCATTATTGTTGACACAGTCTATACATGACTGTCACATAAAACATGCTAGGTCATGTGGAGTTATCTCATTTTTACTCGTCTTTCATCTGAAACACAGTCTACATACAAAACAGTCAAAGTGAAATTAAAGAAATACGTCAATATCCTTGTTTGAATTTACAGTCTGTGGTTTCATGTTTTTTACCTTTCAAGTCAGCTGCAGTAAAAATGTCACATCGGAGAACATTTCTGCTGTATTTTACATTATCACAGCAAACGCCAATATAAATGAATACCAGCTTGACTATATGCTTATCAGACCCGGTAGCCGAGTATGTGCGAGCCGTGGCTCAGCGGTGTCAATCCTCTGCCGCTTGGCTCCCATTATGGATTGGTTGACCAGTGCAGGGCAGCGTTTGGCCTTGTGAAAGCCCTATCAGTGTTGACAAAGAAACAGATGACCTGCGGGCTTGGGCCAACACAGTGGCAACACCCGCTGAGGGGAAGAATTGCTCAATGGGCTGATAATGCAGCTCATGCTATCTCCTGCTGATTGCTTTATAGCTGTGTAAATCAGGGACAGTTTGTTTTAGAGCTTAGGTGACCAAATATGGCCGAATGTCACAGCAGCGATTATTATTTTTTTACAAGAGCATGATTTCCCGTTGTGTATTGATCTCGTTATCTGTGCAAATAGAAATCATGGCAGAGGTTAATGAATGATAAATTGTCTGAATCAAATCTGTCGTGTCTGCTCCTGAAATTATATTAGCCGTCTGCAGCTTTCAATGCAACATCTTTTACCAAAAAAAATGCCCTGGATTCACTCTATATGCTCAGAAAGGATGTTGCATTACAGGCTGTGATATGGCGGTTTATTTAATAGGCCACATCCTGGTCTTAATTGTGTTGCTGTGTGAAGTGGGTCACGTCTAACAGTGTGTAGCATACCCAGCTATACGCTGTCCCCAGAGAGCTTTGATGCCATTGACTGGAGCTGAGTAACGAAGTCAAAGCCCAGTTAGAGTACAGCGTGTTCAGTAAGTCCCTCTTGTTCTGCCAGATTGAGTTGCACCAGCTATTCATAAATCTGCCATGTGTGAAGTCCTTCCTGAGGTCTTTGTAGCTACGAGCTACTGTCAAACTCAGGTTGCAGCACTTAAACTTAAGAAATGTTTAATGTATATTAAATGTAGTTGTCAATCCTTGTATCTGCATATGTGAAGAAATATGTCAGTTAATATCATCAGACCAACATTATTTTGTTGTGTGGCTTTGTCTAACATGATTTGTTTTGTAATTTGAGTTTTTTTTGTGAAATATAATTTAAAATGTTCTTCTTTACTACTCTCAAGTCAGATATATTGTCCATATTCTAAATGACGTCTTTTTCTCCTCGCTCTGAACGGGTCAAACTGTATATTAGCGAGCTAGCTTTAGTTGATTTCAGTTGGTTCTTTCAGCTACCTGGCCATTACTGGGTGTGAATATTGAGTAACAACTACAGTAATCACTACATAACAACTAGTTTATGCGGTGCAACCAATTTGTATTTTGAGATGAATAAATCTCCCCTTTGTTTCAACTTACAAAGACTGGGTGCGACGGGTGGGGGAAAGAATATCCCTCTGCACGTCTTGTTTTGCTTCTGACAGAGAAGAAATAAATACTGAAGAGCTTCCTACTTTCCAAAAGCAAACCTTTGACAGAGCACATTGCAGTGTTTGTTGTGTGTCTCCTCTCTTTCTCTGGGACCTACTGTACAGTACTGAGCCACACAGAGTGGGACAATGTGCCAAATGGGTGGCCTGAGGCAAGGAACACCAAGAAACCATCAAGTTTGGTGGTTTGACTGCGAGCAGGGGGAGCGATTGGTTTGGTTTACATTGAAATTAAGGCAGAGAAATGAGAAACTGCTGTTTACATTTTAGATGGACTGTTCTCTGTATTTCCATCCACACCCAGGGAAAACCTAAGTCAAGGAGTTATGAAAAATGCATCCTGTAATTGAACATGCGAAATGTGAAACAGAGCTTCGACTCGCTTTAGTTTACAGTTCAAAATGCAGGCATTATAGATTTGCTCAGGGTTATTATAGCATTCAGCATGTGGACTTTTTAAAAGGTTTTCTGCAATGTGACGTATATATAGAGTAAATAAGTATAAATACAGTATTGAAACTTACTGGACCATGGTTACCTGGATAACACCACAGCAATGTGGAACGAGAAATATATTTTTGTTTAAATTGTGAAGAAAGAATGTACAGAGACATTAAATATGTTATGACTTAAATGACTCCGCCGTCATAATAAATGATAAATACTTCATTGTTGACCATTTTCAACAGCATGGCGATCCAGATTTCTTTTATAATTTTGTTCTATCCAGGGGGCCATTGCTTTCTTTTCAAAATGTTATGAAAATCAATTAACAGACTCTTAATACTTGGTGAAGATATTTGTCACAGCGAAGATCAAGTCTGTTTTGATTTTTGTCTACGTTTTTATTATGTTGCATGATAAACGTGACGACTAAAAACTCTTAGTTACAACGTGTACTGAGGTAATAAATCAAGTGAGAAGTAGGTTCATTTTTTCATGGACGTTTATACGATCAAACTTCTTTTGGCAACCAGAGGAGTCGTTCATCCCTGATGGCCATTAGAAAGAATGCAAGTTTAAGGCAGTTTTGGTGAGTCTATATTGTCATGTCATCATATTGACATATGTGTATATAGTGTCTATTTTTTCCTGTATTCAATTAGAAAAAGAAAAAAGACAACAACAGACATTTCTGCCAAATGTTGCCTGATTTGAACTGAGGCATAGATGTCTTGTAACTTGCAAATCATGAGCCCAGTGTTTACTAGGAAGCAATTTTGCCTGAGCCACAGTTTATTTTTGGCAATCAGCTCAGATTTAATGCTCACCTTGAGCGGGCTTTAAGTATGAGCAGACGCCATATAGTCACACAGACCACATTAGACAAGGACATACATGTCCATTGTCCTGGCGTATTAGGTGTGACCCGGATTCTGTGACAAAATGACCACAGGGCGTTGTGTGCTTTCTTATTATGCAATGAAGGATCTCACCTCCTAGAAACTGTAAACCCTGTCACCTAATCACCAGCAACGGAACAAGGACAAAGAGAAGGGATTTGACTTACGTAATCCGCTGCTGTAGACGTTTTCTACATGTCAGTGTGGCGGTGAACGTTTCCCCCTGAGGATTTCTTCTTTCAGTCATGTGCTCAGCTACAGTGGAACAAGCAGGTCAACAGAAATATGAGGGGCGTGAAGTGTTTCTCATCATGCGGGATGAAGTGTGCGACAACAGAGCAACCCACTAAAGTCATGAAATGAATGTGTTCGTTGTGTTTTTGACCACTTACTATAAAACCCCACTTTCTTTACCTTGTTGTTATAGATAGCGTGACATTTTCAGCGTGTTCCTCTCAAAGTATCATCCAGGCAGACAATCGTTTTCATTCATTTCTAAATGAAAGTTTCTTGACAGACTAAATTAACAGCATACCTTTTAATTTTTGGACAAAAATACATTATAGATGTATAGATTTATACTTTGTATATTTCTATTCTTACATTTGATTGTGATTGGCTGCGTTCAAAATGTACAGTGACTTGGTACAAGAATGTCTTCGTATATACAGATTTCTTGTTCTTTTAGATTCATTTGCTCCTTGAACTGAGTTGTTTCACAACAATAATGACTCGTCAACAATAAATCAAAATGGATGAGAGATTACTTTACTCAAGTCTCTGCAAATACATTTTAATAATAGTGAAATCAATGGAAACCAACAGCTGCCTTGAAGGTGGGCGAAAAAGTGGCAGACACTAAAACAGTATGGTAGAGCATGCATGGTTTGCAGTGATGTTGAAATAAGCAAGTTACATTAAATAAATGTAAATACAAAATTAGGCACACAGTTTACTGTAATGATGTTTTTCATTCTTAAAGAAATAATGGTACAACTACATGTATGACCAGTCCTGTTACATAGCGTGGTTCAAATCTAAAACAAGGCATGAACCAGTTAGTATGACAAGAAAGGAATACAAAGTATAATGTCACTGTGGTGACAATGTCTAGATATCTAATCAATATCTATATTGATTGGATATTTCATCAATATCTCTGTCATCTATAGACATAATACCTCGAGAAGAACATAGAAAATCAAATAGAAAGTTCAACTAGTCCGACATACAAGTATTGTGTGTGTTTATCCAAAGCCTGATATATATCATTCCTCATTCAATAAAGCTCAATTTGTACCAAAACTAAAAACACTCAGTAGCCCAACTAATGTGTATTAAATCACTGTTAAAAATAGTTCCCAAAAAATGCACTATTTACTCATGTTTGAGTAACGTTTGCCAAAAAACTACAGTGACCAGCTGTCATTACCGAGCATTTAAAAACAATGAAGCCATATATAAGTGAGAGCCATTTGTGAAGATTTATGTCTCCATTGAGTACCAATGGATTTGGGGCTGAGAGCCACAAACAGGATAGGAAAGTCAGGAAGTATTTAGAAAGTATTGTGTTTGGGATGATGTCTTTCAGACAAAAAGATAATAATGCCAGGCTGAAAAGTATATTCGAAGCACTTTGTTTCTTACATTTGTAAATATTTGTAGTGCTACAACAACTCCTCATTTTAATACTGCACAAACCACTTTAAGAACAGTGAATGCTAAATAAAGCATAGATTATCTAACCTTGACTTTATAGACTAGACTTAGTATACAGCATCACATTTAGCAGCTGTTTAAATTCTCTGAATGCCGACACTTTCACCATAAATCTGTCTGAATGAGAAGTCATGGGGCTTTGAAACATTGACACTCAAGCATCCAGCGCTGCAAGTGTGCATGTACGTGCACCTCGGATGACGGTGTCAAACGCTATCGAAGTATTGAATGTACACTAAAGGATGGCACGCAAGTTTATTTATATATATCATTTGTCTACCTCTGTGTTGTACGTGGTTGCGTATCTGTGTGTTTATGTGTGTGTGGAAAAGCAGGTATGCTCTGCCACCTCTAATTAACTTGGTGGAGATGCGTATGACTCAGCAGCAGTTGACAGCATAATCACTCTGTGGCTCACCTGTTTATACGCGCAAACACACACTCACGCATACACACACACGCATGCTTACACACTTGGTCGGAGGCCGGCAAAACCTTTGTGAAACCCTGGGAGAGTTCTCGTTCTGCATCAGGGTGAAACCCGGAGTCTTCTGTGGAAAAACTCAACTATAAAACACAGGCATGCCATAACCCATCACTGAATGCCAGCCGAGGAGCATTCTCGCCAACGTGAGTGCGTGCGTTTGTCTGTCTGTGTGATGTAACCTGGCAGCTCAGGTGCAAACAGAGGGCAACACGCTGTTTAGAGATGGCAACCTGCAGCCACAGGCAAGCAAGAAAATTAACGTTCAGGCAAATTAAGCAGCAGCTATTTA
This sequence comes from Pholis gunnellus, assembly GCF_910591455.1. Lineage (NCBI taxonomy): Eukaryota > Metazoa > Chordata > Actinopteri > Perciformes > Pholidae > Pholis > Pholis gunnellus. The sequence continues at coordinate 20,267,611 of NC_136530.1, read as the reverse complement.
AGACACAAACAGACACAAACAAACACCATGGTTTCACAAAGCAGGACATTTTTTTTTTTTTTTCCTGTGTATGTAGCTTCTTCAAGTAATCAGACTTTCAGTGTATTTGTGCCCGTTAATGGCTTTCTGTACCAGGCGAGCTCACGGCTTGAAGGAAAATCCTTACGTGGTTAATAAGTAGAAGAAACAAGAGTGACCGGACAATCAGACAAAATGTATTTTAAACTGAAGGTGAATCTATTTAAAGTACTTTAGAGGTCTTCACGGGTCCACTTGGTTCCACGTGTCAGTCAAGACAAGTCCAAAGTGGGTCCCCTTATCATTTCTTTTTTTTTTTTAACATTAATTTGGTATTCCGGTATGTTTGTAATGGATCAGCTTTTAGACCAGTGCGGACCTCTATGATCACACTGTAAAACACATTACTTTGTTCCTGCTCTGTAGGTTAGAGTTAAACACAATGGACGATTACAAAGGACAGTTTGTGTATGAGCTTGAATGTACTCAGTTTTCTTTTCATTTCCAAATAACTGATTTGTTTTGTAAACTGGGAACTTGTTTTAAGCCTGTCTCACCACTTGTCGATATACAGTGTACTGGATATGTTTCCATATCCCTGCAGTAAACCTTGAAATAAAGATTTCATGGAAGAAAATCTAAAGACCAAAATCTGAATTTTCAGTTAAGGATGCAACACAGGATTGAATCTGAGACTGCTGCATGTCTACTATGACATTTTTCATAGTTAAAAAGATAAGTTGGTACTGCTTGGCTCTGAAATGGAAACCAACGGTTACAATTTGGAGATTATGGATACATATGCAAATACATACCTGCATAAAACTATACAGAATACAAAAAAACACAGATATGTGCACATAATGCCTGCCGAAAGCCATCACACAGGTTCTCTTTCGTTTAACTAACTACATACATTAATTATACTACAACTGCTACTGCATCTAATGGCATATATGAAACATGTGCATGCATGTGTACTTCTATATGTTAGGTACTTATTTATACATATATTGTATCTTGTGTAATATGAACAATGGTTATAATTGTTTAAATTGCTACTAGCTTTCCATCCCCCTTATATGTGCTAATATGCATGGCCATATACAGTATGTTTTTATATATTTGTTCTTACGTTCCATTTAATTCTAATACATATTTCAGTTTTGAATCTTGTGACTGCTAATAAACAAGAAAGCCGGACGAAGAAGCAGTGGCGTAGAAACTAAAATTCTGGGTTCTCCCGTCCAGATGCAGGTAAAGTACCTGAATATGTCAAACATATCTTGGGGTAAGTTCAAAAGGTCTTAAAGTTTCTGTTTCACTGGCAGTCTGTTGTTTCACGAGCTGGAATAACACACAGTTACACTGACATAACAACAGACAGGTGAATAGGACTGAAATGTTCCAAATGCGGTTCATGACCTCCACTGGCATGCAGCAACAATCACAGGCTCATCATGCTTTATCCTGCATCCTTTACCCTAACCTTTAAAAAATAACATGTTATCACGTGCCAGGAAGCACCATCAGCACTGCCAAGCTCTGATGAAAGTTGTGAATTTAAAGAGATGCAGGTGGTGGCACAAAGCTGAGTGTGGAGATGTGGAGGAGTGGAAAGTTTGCCACTCTCATTTGTAAAAATCTCCCACTAATCCCATCAGAAGACGAAGAAGGCTTTGTTTACCACAACGTTGATTAGTGTACAAAGTACTGCAAAAAGAAAAGAAAAGAAGATTAACAAATACAGAGAAAACTTCTAAAGCGAAAAGGAGGAACAATTCCAGTAAACAATTTCACTTTTCAGTTTTGTTAAAAGAGAAGTGAGAAGTTTCTCGGATGTCTTGGTTTCATTTTAACAAAGTGTAAATTCCAAAATGTACGGCAGCAGGTGCTAAGTGCACCCTTGCAGGCAGATGGGCTACAGCAGCAGAAGACCACAACGGTAGGGCTGTGTGCAAAAATATCAATATACCTTACGATAGTGTATCGATATGTCTGTGACTACTATTGATACATTATATATTTTTTTAAATTCTGTTTTAAACCGCTCCTGTAATGCCAAATGTCGCTGCCTATTGCCTTCTAAGGCCAGTGACCTCCCGGCCTGTCACATGATTCGGCCAAAATCACAACATGGCGTCTCTCACAAGCAAGCGCCCGTGTACTGTGGAGCCGCCCTATGTCATCCCGACTCGCCGACACATGATGGATGTAGCAGTGTAGTGCCCAGGATTTACGATGAGGTGAAGAAACTTGTGAAAACATCACTCCCCCCTACAGAGAGAGAGTAGACCTGACGTGCGATGTTAGACTAGACCACCGAGTCTGCTACAACTACGTCACACCACATCACGGCACCACAGCACGAGAGCCGTACAGGCAGAAACATCGCAGAGTTTCTGAAAACTGAACCTGGAGGAATGAGGAACGAGCCATAGTGACTGACACCAATATGATGTTCATGGCATACTTACGTAAGTTAAGAGTGGTCAGTGACACAGAATGAAGTATATGAATTTATGAATCACAGTATGAAGTTTTGTTTCAAATGAAGTTGTGGCAAGGGCATTTTAGATAAAGTGTTCAGTGACACAATGAGAATACAATATGCATTTTATTTTCATATCATTTTTAATGGCAAATGCATTTCAGTTCAGTGTGTTCACTGCAGCAGTTTTGATGAAATTTGTCCGCTGAGTTATCAATATGTGATGTACGTATTAGACTATCCAGGTGGTACACAGAAAATTGTATTTTCAGTTTCAATTGTCATTTTTATATTTTCATTAAATCGTATTATATTGCGATATATCGTATCGTGACATGTGTCGCGATACGATATCGTATTGTGACGTGCTTGCCAATACACAGCGCTACACTCCGGGTGCTAATCCTGTCAGCCAACAATAGGAAACTGAAGCTACAATTGGCACGAGCTTTTCAGAACAGAACAGAACATTGGCAAAAACGTTGATTGATCCGATGAGTCTTGATTTCTGCTACGACGTTCAGATAGGGTCAACATTTGTCATAAACAACATGAAAGCATTGATCCGTCCTGCGTTGTATCAACAGTTCAGGCTGCTGCTGGTGGTGTTATGGTGTGCGGGATAATCATCTCAAAAGCCTCTTTCTTGAACATGACAATGAGTTCACGATACTCAAATGGCCTCCACAGTCAATCTCAACCCAATAGCGCTTTTATGGGATGTGTTGGAACGGGAAATTGACAAATCTGCAGCAACTATGCTATCATGCAATATGGACCAAATATCTAATGAATGTTTCCAGCACCTTGTTGAATCTCTGCCTCAAAGAATTAAGGCAGTTATGAAAACAAAAGGGGTTCAACCTCGGTACTAGCAAGCTGTACCTAATAAAGTAGGTTGTGACCTAGATGTCTAAAAAGGATTTTCTCAGAAATGATGATGTTTTTGTGCTAAACCAACACACAGTCCGTGACTCAAACAAGTTCAACACAAACTCTCATTGGTAATGTGTAACTTTCTTTTCACAGGTGTGCTGTACAAACAACACGGTGGTTTAATCCTCCCACAAGCTGGGATGGGGAAGCGGCGATAGGGATTTCGTAAGATAAATTAACGGACAATCAACAGCGTAGGCGTTTATCAGAAACAATCAGATGTAAGCAATGTGTAATAGACTCTAATGAGTCAAAGTAAATCAAATCAAATGCAGGGCTTGCACCGATCGGCCCTCGCAACAATGAAACCTGTTTGTTTAAGTGTAATGTGGGTGGCGATAACTCCAGGACTGCTGCCTTGGAAACAAAATAATTTAGACTCTGTGTTGTGCAATGCCTTGACTCTTCATCTACGATGACAAACTGAGGGATCGCCTCTGCCAAAATCATCAAACAGTTTTACGACTAAAAATGGGAGCTGTGATGGGGAGAGAACCTGTTTATGCACACAGAAACTCTGCATCTTGTACAAATACACCTGGAACACGCCCCGTATACATGGCAACTGGGACCAACAACCACTTTAAACACAACCACAGAAAAGAGGTTCTTGCAAGCTGCTGGGATTCACTACACCCGGTCAAGTCATTCGACAATAACCGAACAGCAAAACATGTACCCACAATGTTAGGCTGTTTGATGTGCCGCGGCTCTTTTTTCCCCCCTTCTTGTTTTTTTAATCTTTCCTTCAATAGAGGGGAGTCTGAAAGGCTGAGCCGAGATGTTTAAGAACACGGTTTGTGGCGGTAAAACCCACAGATAACAATAAGCGTTTTACACTGAGCAGGAATTCAAAGAACTTGAGGAGAGAAACACAGAGACAATACTTGGCTGTGAAAGAGTGACGATGACTCTAACATGCTAAATCTCTGCCTTTGTGCCCCGAAGCTTTGATCCCAAACTTCCAGCGAGCCTCTTGTTGAGTCTGTTTGCTCTTATTCAGATATATTAAGACCTGCTATTATGTGCCGACTTCAGAAACAGCCTGTGGTATTTGCTCAAAGATTAGTTTACTTAAAAAAAAAAACCAAAAGGTCCTGAAATCAGAGGGGGAAACCTCCCATTGACAGAGATGAGAGGTAATCTGTGCACATTTCAAGGCTGTGCTAGTGTGTGTATGTGGACCGTGTGAGTGCGTATGGCTGTTTTTGTGCCTTTCTTTTACTGTTAGATAAATATGCATTGAAAGTGTTGGGCTTGAAAGAACAAGCGGCAGGAGCATAAACTTCTTCTTTCATACTCTGAGTCCAATACACTGTTTACTGAGACACATAGAGGTTAGAGCCAAACAGCCTCTGAGGAGCTGCCACAGACCTGTCAAGCTTTTGTGTGCGTGTGCGTGTGTGTGTTTGTGTACTTTTAAGGGCATGTATCGGAGGGCTTGTTTGGAAGATTTGTGGGTTTGAATGTTGCCTACTGCCGTTCATCCAGCGAGCAGTCAAGGTTCATTTGGGTCACTGTGGTTCCCCGAGGATACTGGCTGTGCCGGCGGCCGGTCGGGTCAACGAACATCACCGACCTTTGACCTTTACCCTTGTCCCGGGACTGACCCTGCCAGATGATTGACTGCAGCCTGGGAGGTATCTGAGGTGCCCGTGAGTTTCAACAATGTCAACAGATGACCTTAAAAATATCAGTGTTCACTGCGGGCTTGAAGGATGGTGGATGGTGACGCAACAGGAATTGCGTTCATGTTGGGGCGATTCTGCTTGATTTCTTATGTCCAGTATGTTAGTCAACAACATTATGAGATGGTGATTCCTGAGGGCTGTGTGTTTGTCAGCTTGTCTTGAAGTTATTGCTCCTAGTGGCGAAAACAATTATAATTGAATGCAGCTTTGAAGCTGAAATTTTCTCAACTTTTGTTAAAATATTGTTAAACAATACAATGAAAACTATAAGCTTGGTGAGGCAATATCACAAGTGCTGTTCTAGACGCTCTACCTTTTAAGTTATAATTCCAACATCAAATTGAACAATTCTCACCAATAATGTGCGGTAAGTTATGGATTCGAGCTTTAAAACTGACATAATCATAGTCACCACGCTCAGTTATTGTTCCGTTCTTCACTCTTTTCTCCAGGACTTTTCTGAATCACCCAATATCAACACTATGTTTTGACAGGTTGTGAAACACACACATACACACACATCCGCACTTACACAAACAAATCTTTAAATTAGACGAGGCATGAAATCATTATGAAAACAAAGACAGGTGATGGGAGTGAGTTGTGCGGTGAAGTGTGTTGAAGGTTCATTCCAAACAAAAGTGTTTGTGTGCATGTGAGCAGCTGATCGAGCAACATAGGTGCATGTTTCTGTTTGATGATTTGCATATGGACAGACACATACCACAGTCATACTCACCTGGGCCATTAACACACCCTCCCATCAGAGTCTCTTTGGAAGAATGTGAAGTAATAAGTGTCGTCTCAGAAGTTTTCTGTCTCTCAGGACCTGACAGACTGTGTGAATACATCAGGCAGGTTGGAGGGTTGAGCTGTAGATTACATCACTACTGAAGGAGTGCAAGGAAGTATTCACGATGTAAGAAAAGACATAAATAATACACTCTAAATCATATCTTCTTATGAACAAAGAACTACACAACACAAACCTACAAACAGTTCAACGTATCCTCATACAACGGTTCGTATGATATCTTATATGAGGAACAGTTACTTCTCATTTTTGGTGCGTTTTCTGACGAAAACCAGTCAATTTCCGCTTGTTACTTGCATACGGTCTTTTCAAAATGAACAGGTAACTCAGTTAGGTTTAAGCAACACAACTACTTAGGTTCGGAAAAGGAAAAGATCGGGAAATAGTTCGGCTTAGGCAACAAATCCACTTAATTAGGTTTAATTAGGTTGTTTGTGTTAAAATAGCCATGGAAGTGGACTTATAGTTCCTCGTTCATGATATCGTGGATATCATTCAAAATAATTTCATGGAATATCTACGAATTACGGTGCATTATTTTTCCTAGCTTTTGCTACAAATGCTGGATGAGGCCAGCCTGAACAATTACTCAACCAAACATTACATTTCAGCACCAGATGTTTAGCATTTAGCTATACTGATATTAACACATTAGCATGCTATGTTATCATTCATTTCAAAGATGATGGGAATTATGACGTATTGCAATATTTATACATTTGCAGTACTACGAACTGGGTGTCTGTGGTGAAATTCCCAGAAAATATGCTGTTACTGTTAACTAAACGTTTGCTGCTGCTTCACATTAAAAGCATTTAACTAGTGAAAGACGAGATAACTTTTAATATAAAGTAGTCACAGAAATGCGATGTGTTTGTCACTGAGCTTGACACTGACTGCTATTGTTCCATAAAAAATGCATCTACAACACAATTTGGCATTTTTTGGCATTTTCTGAGTGCCAATCCTTTTAGATATATTGTAGGGAATAATGGAACATGAAGGAGGAGCAACAGTGAGCTGTTAGATGATCAGTTAAACAGTTAAGGTTAACTTCATTGGAGGAGTGGATTGAGCAGCGCCCATTTCCAGAAAAACAATCCACTCGCTAAACAAGCTACGTAAAGAGGAGGTTCAACAACGCTACCCAGAATATTTAAGCAGAGGGAACGCAGCAGAAATACTTTAACCAACTGCACTCCATAGCACATCTTATTGTGAACATTATCATTTATACATAAAAAACTATTTAAATTGGAATATTTTATAAAAGCAATAGCTCACTTCAGATGTTAAGCTTTGCATCGGGCCGGGCCGAACGGCCCTTTGCTGTGATATAATCACAACATGCCATGGCCTGTCGTGAGCTATTGCTTTTTATTCTTTTATTCTAAAGGTTATTAAAGCTTCTGCATGTGACTTTTATTTTGTGTTGATTTTGAAAATCTCTGTGGACAACAGTGGTAATGTTTCCAGGCACCAGAGTCCCTTTAGGAAAACTGCTAGTTTTACTGCAGCAGGGCCTGACATTCTGCCCCGCTCAGTCCGGGTTCTGGTTCTCCCGTGCCTCTCTTTCCTCCAGCAGCGTGATGTCAGTGTTGGCTCCCAGAGGAGACTGGCGGAGCAGCGAGGCGAAGCTCTGCTTCTGGCCGGAAGAGGAGCCGATGCTGCCGGGCGCGGAGCTCCCCACATCCCTCCAGTGTTTCAGGTCAAAGCCTGATCTGGGTCTGTCCGCGGTGGGCTGGTCGCTGCTCATTGAAGTCTGAGCTGAAGCAGTTTCTGGTGAACCTGCAAGATGAAAATCATTTCATCTGATTTCACGAGTAACTGTAGTACAGGCATTGAGAATAACTATTTAGAAATCTTCTCAGTCATGATCCTGTTTGCTTATGTTGATCATATAGAGGCATCAGCAGTAGTAAATCCAGGCTGTTTCAGTTAAAAGTTTCTTGTAGTAACTTTAAGCAAGGGTAACATTGAACTTTGCTTGGCAAAATTAAATTCCCTCATACTTGGTGTACAAGGTCAGAGGGGTTTCACAGTTCAAATTAAAAAATCCATAATCCAAATATATAAAAGAAAAAAAAACAGATTTGAACCTGCTGTCACTTCCAAATGGATTTTAAAAGAGAGACTAACACGAGACTACGAGTACATCTAAATTATGGATGTTTACTTATGCTGTTAAAGGTTTGTTTATATCAGTGATTGCTTGTATACAGAGCTGTAAAACTGGCCAACATATTGAATTATGATTAAATGGGAAACATACTCCGATTTTCCATCAATAACAACAACTCTTCAATTATAAAAGTAAATAGAACTTAAAGAGCTTGTCACTGGACAAAACGTTTTATTTCTCAGACATTTTTGAGTTACAGGGCACTGAGCAGTTACTCTCAGTGTTGACAGCAGTCACTGTCCAAACTTCAGGTTTAAAGGACCCAGTGAGGCTAATCCTCTGTCATAATTATCACGACAGTAACACAGCTCTTCTAACTGCTCTCAGACTGCTGACCTCTGACCTGAAGATTACCTGTGATGACCCCTGACTGATGTGCTTGTTTACTCTGTAAGGCCCGCGTCATTCTGTCGACTGGTTAAGATGAGCAAAGAGGGAAAAAGAAAACCAAGGCGAGAGGGAAGTCAGAAGAAAAAATAGTGATAAAGAATGTCAAGATGAGGAAAACCCCCATCAGTTTGTTAAAAAACACAACTGAACATTTTAACCCTGGCTAGTATCCGCTTTGTAGCTGTCGACATGGGAACTGACAACAAGTATCGGTCAAACATCTGTTATTGTTAACTAGCTGGCCTACAAAAATGTCAAGACACTGCGTGTCTTTGTTATTGTTGTTTTACTACTTGTTTCTACCCCTATTTATAGCTCACAGATGAGGGTTTTTACGTCTCTCATGAATAGTAAAAAGTTCAATTGATGGCCCCTCGGGAGTTTTAAACAGTGTTTTAAAGGAACACCAGGGTCTTAAAGGAGGCAATACGTGTCACAAATATTCATTTACAGAAATAGCTTTCCCTTCTTTTTTTTATGTGAAATATTAAGTGCCACATCTTTGCACTCTCTCTACTTACTCGTTTCTCTGTAAACTCTGCAGGGCGTAGTGACAACCCTAAAATCCAGTTAGTGTGACTTCCAGTGTTTGGTGTTGACACAACCTGAGCAGGGTTGGATCTGCAGGAAGCTAAGGGCCGAAAGTTTGACTAAAGGGGCAACCTCCAAGGCTGAAAAATCAAGCCAACACGGAAGTGCCAAAAACCGTCACCTGAGCTAATTCGAGTCACTAAACTTAACTTCTCTGCAGTGTTTCTGGTGTTTTTCATGTAAATATTGGATAAGTAATAAAGCTTGCTGTGCGGGTGATTGTTCGCCGGGCATGGGCTGCCGCTGGATGACCTCCGTTCCTTCTTGCATCACCACACACTCTCTTTTCTAGTTTCTAGTTTTCTAAGTTTGAATTTATTAGAACTAAAACGTACAGCAACACGCATAGCATAGTCCTAAATTACGTATTTAGCACCTACACGTGGTGCCTCAGCTGACTAACACGTGACCATGTTGACGTGGTAGCAGTACTGTAAAGCAAAAAAAATTTTTATTTCCTTCAATGCATTTGTTTGAATTTTGAATAAAATGTGAACGGGGGGGGGGGGGGGTCAACACAGCCCTACACCAAAACTGGGAAATAGCAGCATAAGGGTCCCTAAATGCGCATACAAGAAAGAATATGTTGACGTACTCTTTAATGTAGAATACCTTTTTTTCAGGTGTAAGTTCATCAGAATTTCCCGGGTATGTGTGCATGTGCAAGGGTGGGCGTGACCGTGTGTGCAAAGTGCAAATGAAAATGATAAGCGATCCAGTTGGAAGCCGAGTCAGGGCTCCATCCTGTGATGTAACAGCTAATGACAGTAAATGAGTTGAGTTCTTTGCTCGGGCAGATCAGTGGCTTCCAGAGGAAAAGAGCCTGCGGTTCACTCTAAGTGCTGTGTTGTTATTTCTGAAGTGAATGGAGTTTGTTATCACAGCTTGGCCCCCCTCGCTCCCGCCCCCCCTCTGTCATTCTGCAGAGGGACAGAGCAAAACCCCTGCTGCGTTTCTCATGCTAAACACCACATGACTGCACACACACACACACACACACACACACACGAAGGAAGAATGCATGCATGCACACACATTTATGTTGCAGTATGAATGGAGGCATGGAGAAAAGTACCTGAAGGTGAAGAAGATGTGTTTGTGGTTGAAGGAGCTCATGGCGTGCGACTCGCCGGCTACCGCCATGACTTTGCTTACATGTTACTTATCTTATCTGCTTATCACGTTGGCAGACAATAAAATGCGCGCACACACACACACACAATCTTTTTGGTATGCACCAAAGTAACCAGTATTTTGGCAGGTGTTCCCCAGTTTCCTTTATCAGGTTAAGATAATCTTCCCTTTGAGTACACACACACACACACACACACACACACACACACACACAATAGAGGCAACAAGTAACTAAATACAAAACAATGACAGAAGCTTTTTGCAGCACTTAATCCACAAACAAACATGTCCTTACTTTCTATCCAAACCCATACGAGTAATGTCAGACCTGATTCATTAGCACGTCATTACGGCCTAAGCCCCTTGTACCTGGTGATCCCTGAGCTATTAATATCTGCCAACACAACATTTCAGAAGAACCAGTTTTTTATTAGCACCTACACACACACACACACACACACACACACACACACACACACACACACACACACACACACACACACATACATACACTAGAGACAACAAGTAACTAAATACATTTACTCAAGTACTCTAATTAAGTACAACTTAGAATGTACAAACGGATACATGTATATTACTTGAATATTTCGGATTCAAACAACGTTCTACTTCTTTCCCTTGTACTAGTAGTAGTTACTGATCACTTTGCAGATAAATATTTTATCCTTAAAACAAGTATACGTGGAGCAGATGCACCCACACTGTTTTTACGTTAACACATCGTACTGTGAGGAGACCATTACCCATGACTACTTTTACTTTAAAGAGACAGATGCCGGCAGAAGAATGTCCAACCCTGAGAACCTGGCTGACAGTGAAACAAACTCGGCCCTAAAAGAAAACAATAACAGGTGAGTGTTGCGCGTCACTCTGCGTCTGTCCTCAGAGATGCAGCGTCAGATGTGAGCCGTCGGCCGACAGGACGCAGGAATGTCTGCCTCTGCATTCCAGCCTGGGCCTGCGTACGTCAGGAGGAGGGCGGCTGCAGCAACTGCTGCTGTTAATAGTGATGCGTGCGTGTTTGTGTGGGAACAACTGTAGTGGGGATTAAGCTCTATTGTCTGGCCAGAGGCATGGAATATCAGATGAGCCTATTAGAGGGAACACACGTACAGGAGATCATTGAGAAAATACGCAATACGCAGGCCTAGGTGGGCGACTGTGGCTAAGTGGATAGCAGGGCCTTCCTTCAATCAGAGGATCGGCGGTTCGATCCCCGTCTCCGGCTCTGCTAGTCGCATGTTGCATGTGTCCTTGAGCAAGAATTGCTCCCATAGCTGTGCCTACGGTGTAGAAATGTGATAGGATCTGAATTAGCGTCTGCTAAACGACTGTAATGTAATGTAATGTAAAAAGCACACAGTGCAAAAGTATCGACGTCTCTTACTGGTCTGACCTGCATCTGGGTCGGACTTAATGCTACATACAAGGTCTCCCTCAGGAAACTGGTATGCAGAGGTAGTGAATGTTGCTTTTCCAATAAATCACGTGCTGCGCTTACATGAGACAGATCCTGACACACCTCATCTCGTTAAAAATCACTTGACGCCTCGCTCATCAGGCAGGAAACCTTGACTAAGATGTGGGAAACCCTGTGATGAGTCAGCAAAGGATTTACTAACCAGCACTGTTTAAGTGTAACTATAGTATTTCTCAAGCCTGTTTAACGGCTGTCGTCGTTCTCCCTCAATACTGGACCCATTAAACTTCATTTGAACTTGTGGGGTGTAAAAAGTTCAACACCAAAGGTAGCGCCGCTGTGAGGGTGTAATCATTGTCTTTATCAGCAAACAACATTCGAAGCAAAGTATATAGACAACATTTTACCCAAAATCCATGAAGATATATAATAAGACTGCTGTGAAAATGTCTCCAGATGACACCCATTCACGTGTGCTGAAGGGCACACAAAGAAGTATGTTCTGGCCTTCAGATGGGTCACATAAAGTCATCTGGTCTCACAGTCCAGCCTTGAAGACATACTTTTGATTAGCATCATCGTCCATGAAGATATATAAGGAGATAAGTATGGGAGATAAGTCTGTTTTTTTTTTTTCCTGTTTCAGAATGTTCTAGAAAGCGTCTGCCTCTCCAAACAGGACAGGATAAGCCAGATTCCTGCACGAATATCGAGAAAGTTGATCTTTGGTAGAGTAGTATTGTAAGCAGGTCAAAGTATTTCATCCCTTTGACAGATCCTTTTTAGCACTTTACAGAAAATAAGATTTAAAGACCCAACTTGGGGTCTCAACTCAGCGTCCCGGCCCTACAAACTGCTGTTGCAATACAACAAATTAGACTTGTGACGTGTTGTTTTTGCTCCAGAAATATCTGAGATTCCATGAGCAGCCAGAATAGTCTGCTGGATCAATCTTCAGCAAAGCTCTTGAGTGAAAAGCTCAAGGATATTTGCCCTTAAGGGAATGTTTAGTGCAAATACCGGCAGGATTAGCACATGCTCTGTGAGCTCTGATGCAAAAACACAGGGTGCAACGATGTGGGGTAAGCACCTGGCCTAGACCGTGTGGATGAGCACCTGGGAGACAGTCAGGTGAGTTTGGACAGCCTGTCAATCCCAGTCCTGGTCGCCCCGCGGCAAGCTGCCAGTTCAATTTACTGCCCTGTTTGGGTTTAAACCTGAGCTTGGTGTTCTGAGATCTGTCCTATATAAACATGCAGCCACGTATTCTACACACTTGTATGAGAGTCTGCGCCCACAGACACCCAAGCACACGAACAGATTATCTTGGATGTTTATACAGAACGACTCGAGCACAGATCTGATAAGGCTTATCTGATCCTTATCTGACAAATTCTCACGCACCTGTGTGCTGCTTAGAGAATGTGTATGTGTGTGTGTGTGTTTTTTACAACACACAGAAAATAAAGGCGAAATATTAAGTCTGTGTTTTGTGCCCTTTCAACAGCACATTCCTTTATCTAGGTTTTTGTCCCACACAGGGTTCCGGTTGCTCTTATGTGTTTGTCCCCAACAAGTAAAGTGATACAAACAGATTACATGGAACCATTAGTCAATTACAAATATAAAGTCAAGCTGTTTCATAGTGATAAAGAATGATAAGATAATGATGGCATCCTGTGAGGTCTCGGTGCATTCTGCTGCAGCAGTAAATGCATGTGTTTATTTCCTGGATTAGATATCAACAGTTTTACATACTACAGTGTCATTTTTGTAAAGTTGACGGCACACACAAAAAGAAATTCCAGCATGAAGAAGGGAGGGGAGGCCCATTTGTTAGATCTAAACCAGACTGTAGACAGACTTCAGAGAGTTAATTTGTTGAACTATGAGGTTGAGTTTAGCCAGTGTTTGTGACATGACATGTAGGATGAGATGAGGTATGTTTGTATCGATATTATCCTGTAGCTATTGGCTTGTAAGTAATGGTGAGAAAAAGGGACAAGGTAGGCAGAATAACGAATGACGATAATGTTAGGTAGTAACAACGGTGAAAGCTTTTTTTTTTCTTATAGTGTAAATTCAACACTTTGTGCACACTGAAATTAAATTATGTTAATAATGAGTTAATAACAGAGTTAAAATTATTCACAAAGTAGCAAATACTGAGTAAGGTCCTTGACTTTTTTAAGTCGAACACATTTTTGATGAATTCTCGGTAAATTAAGACATTTTTCAAACTAAAACATAGCTGACCAAGGAACTGCTTTAAACTGCTCTTACATTCTACCAAGCAGATTGTCATTTTAAAAATGTAAGTTGCAGACCTTCCAAAATTCACGTAAATTTAAGTGAAGATGTATCTGCAAAAATTTTAAATGAGTTTTTTCCCCCCCGGACACTTACTGGTCACCATACATTAGACTTGTCTCTATGGACCAGTCTAACGTATTTTTTGTGACAGCGCAGTATTTCCATGTTTATCAAGTTTAACAGATGACTCATGATCGTGTAAAATCAATCAATGAGGATTGATACATACAGTATACATCCAGGCGTTGCCAGTTTAAGTCTGGAAGCCCAGACTGCACCAATGGTACATCTTTATGTTGCTCTCATGTGTACCAGGACGTGCAGACAGGGTTAGAAATGAGACGTTAACGTTAAATATGCAAGCACGTGTTTAGTACTTAATCATTCTGTACATGCGTACCACACGAACGCCTAAAAAGCAGTAGCACTCTTTGCTTCAGTCGTTGTTGAACAGGCGAACAAAGAGCAGAAACTTCACTTGCTGTTCTTGTCGTGCACAACATCACTTGAAGATCAAAAGAACAAAAATCTAGTTTTCTCTTTGAAGCATTAAGACCTCTCAGTGAATTTGATGTACTCTTAAAAGACACACAACTGCTTCTTTAAGGCTTAGTGACACTATCTGATTGACTGTTTTGTGGACTGTGTTGTCATGCTATGCGTCGCAGCGTGCTGCAGCGGCTCGGCTCAGTCAGATCAGATCTACAGCCCCCCCCCCCCCTCTCTTCCGACATCACACACCTCGCTGAGCGTGCCAGCACTCTGAACTGACAGAAAATGCCCCCATGCGCTGGCACGTTATTGTCGCATGCGTGATAATCTGGCTACAGCAGAAACAGAGCGGCGATGAGAGGGCCGATAGGCGGCAGCCAGCCGCTGGTGGAGCTGCTCCATGAGTGTGCAGAGGAGGTGAGAAGGAGAAATGTGATAAGATTGTTGTTACATCTCTGTTTCTGATTGCTGGTAAAGACCAGGGCTGTGGGGGAAATAGTTGATTCACAGTAACATGAGACAAATCTTCTTTTCAAGTGGAATTTTCAATTTGGCATCACATTTATAAATCTCTGATCAAAAGATCAGACATCCAGTCCTCTATAACCAAATCAGAGAACAGAATGTGTTTTCCTTGGTGAAGCACTGAGCACACCTCGTACATTAAAGAGGAATACTTGTTCTGGAATAATTAGGACATAATCTGGGAGTTATTCCTGGTAAGTAACTTTTAAATCCAGGGGAAACTTTCAAACCCGCTCTACACTAAGGTAGTATTTTCCACACTACATGCCGACATCTACCAATCCGGACATCCAAAATCCATACTCCCCACCTCCCTACATTGAGGGCACATTCCTTTCTGCATTGGCAATGATGATTTGCAGTGGACATCAATTCCCCACTGCAGAATCAGTCGATATCAAGGCAATTCCCAGGGAAACTGAGCTTGGAGTTTTTTGTATCAACCAGAAGCTTTCTCTGTCATTGCTTAATATGTATGAGAGCATAAACAATCACACAATACAGTGCTGGCATCAAGTTATTTTGTTTCTTCTGTCAGATGACTGCATGAATGTAACGTTTGATATGATCGAATGTCTTATTGTGGCATTTACCTGAAGTTTATAGGAACTTGTCTGGGTTAAAACAACCCTATTGCCGAATGCTGATATTGTTTAATTCTGCAAACCCAAGATTATATTCAAGTACAGTTCTACGCTTTAAGTATGGTTAAGATTTGTGAAAGACAAGGGCTATGGCAAACAAATGTTTAAGAAAGCAGACGTGGCAAATGTTTGAGAAAGATCTTGGTTATGTTAGTGCGTCTTGACTAAAGAGCACAAAACATGTAAACAAGCAGATGTTACACTCTTGTTACCACTGTCTGCTGGGACACTGTCAACGGATGCCAACCTCAAAGTGACTTTGTAACGTGGCAACTATTAGATGGATTGCCATATCTGTTAAACACATTGAAGGTCCCTGCTCCCTGATTCTTGGTTTATGACCAAATTTCCACAAAGCTAATGACATTCCTAAGCTAGCTCGTTAAATCCACCATGATGTAATGCTACACTGGTTACAGAAAATGAGCCGTAGAAAGTTGTCACTCGTCTGGCGATCGTAATGTGCTTTTCCCTTCCTGTGAGTGTGTGGATGAAGCATTACGTTTTTAAATCGTACTCATTTACTCTGGATCTCTACGGTTTGTAATGTAACTAACGTTACTCCTCTGCTTATTTTAGTCGATATACACTTCCGGTTTTGTTGTATGTCAGTTTAGTTTATATGGAGGTTAACCAGCTTCAACGGTCGCAATGGCATATTTGTTAAATTTGTATTTAGTTTTTATATGTGTGTGTAAATGTATTGTTTACCTCATGAGTACTTCTTGCCTAGATATTCCCATTCAATATTTTTGATCAAAAACATGCTAAACATGCAACTTGTGTGCTGCATGTTAGCCTTGGCGTTGTCACAGAGCTGCTAGCATGGAAGTAGAGACTCTTAGTCTCATATAAATTAGTAGTTTTGTTGTGTCATTTATTTTCAACACTGCCGAAGGCATTTAGTGGAATTCTGAGCGGTGACAATTTATCCTGAGTGCCACACCTGGCATTCCAACACAATGGTAGAGCTATATATAAACTCATGATTGTTATTGAGGAGAACTTCTGCCAACAGCCAAAGTTTCCATGAATATATAAAGACGTTGTGTTTGCAGCGCATCACAAAATCTGACAGATTGACAGCAGCCATGACGTAAATCGCCTGGCGAACACACACAGACACACACACAATAAATCAGCACAGGTGAGAATAGGTAAGGTAAGCAGGAGAAAAAGAGGTGGGAGTGGAGCGGGAAGGGGGATTTAGGTTAAAACCATAATTATGGACTTTGTGTTATTTTTGGGGCTGCTGTCAGAGAGCTACCATGTAGAACAAAAACAATGACGGAAACTTTTTGCAGCACTTAAGCCACAAACAAACATGTCCTTACCTTCTATCCAAACCCATATGAGTAATGTCAGACCTGATTCATCAGCACGTCATTACGGCCTAAGCCTCAATACCAAACCCAAGACTAAATAACAGCCAGGGAACCCCTTGTACCTGGTGATCCCTGTGCTATTGATATCTGTCAAAACAACATTTCAGAAGAACCAGTTTTTTAATAGCACCTACACACACACACACACACACTGGCCAAACCTCAGCTGCTAAACACACACGCGATGGCATACTCTCAATAATGACTCACAGCTATTACCTGACACTATTAAGCATTGTGAAACACAAGCTGGGTTACCCTCCGAGTCACTGTTTCCTCATATTTCATGCTAATCCTCTTTTCAGATAAACACGGACGAGCAGCTATACTAGCACAAGTATGTTTGGACATGTTGAGTGAATGACCAGGCTACATGTGACAGGCGATCTGTCACACACACTGTACATAAACCATCGATGAACACACCAACCCCCCCCCCCCCCCCCCCCCCCCCCCCCCCCCCCCCATCCCAACAATAACTCAAGTCAATATGATAAGATGCAAGATAGGGGCTGCTTCATCAGAGCCCCGGGTCAATGTCAGTCACGAAACATGCTCAACCCGCGATAAGAGAGGCCACAAAAACACACTAGTTATGTAAAATGCTATCTAAACACTGCATAAAGCAGACTGGCGTCTGGTTTTGTTGGTGTGATCCCTCACCTGTCTTGAAGATGAGGAACACACCCGTGACATGACGTGTGTGTGTAGGTGTGAGGAATGTATTTTTCCATCTAGAAAACGTTCAGCGCTCGGAGGCCTGGAGCAGCTCACAATATAAACTGCAAAGTATAAACAAGCACAGGGCCAGAGTCCTATGAGGCTTGTGAGGAATGAGCGTTTAAGAAATACTAGATTATGCCGAGTTTGACAAACCTGAGACAAAAACAGTTTAGACCTACATGGTCTTTCTTTTGCCTTTTCTATTTGCAATTATACTCAGATGGGCGTGGATGAAACTGGAGGTGCAGGTGTTTTGGGTTGTTTTTGGCATTGACACTTGACTTGCAAGTCAGGTCAAGTCCATGTATTAATAGAGCATGTTAAACAAGAAAAGTAAAAACAAGATAATGAGGTGATTAAAATGAAAGTAATGAACAAAATAATTATAACAATACAAAAGGCATTTTGCTTATATAACTCACTGGTTCATGAAGACAAGAAAATGAGTAATTTACTGACAATGACATTAGTAGAGAAACTCGGCCAATATTTGAGATAAAAGACCTAAAATGTATTTTTTTTAAATCGACATGTGTTACATGTACAGCTCTGAATTATTTGTTGAATCTTCAGCTAGAATTCAAAATTGAATTATTTGCATGGGTATTTACGTTTGACAACAGGGTGCAAAAATGTAGGTTAGCATACAGCAGTAGTCTACGGCACTAAAGCTGTAGTTAGAGCTAAACAATTTCAGAGCAATATATTTTTTTCTATTTATTAAACCCCTGTATTTGCTCCGCATAGTTTCAAAAGAAGATGTTTGTACTCCAATCGTAAATTGAACTGGTTTATACATAATTTGAATTAATGCAGTAGCTTGTTGTTGACAGTCCAGTAAACTTAGCTTTCTGTGGAAAAACTGATTCATTAAGCTGAAATTCTATTACATTAGCGATATGCTTAGCATTACTCCATACTAGTTAATAACAACATTTTATAATCACATTTAGTTGCACTGACACTGAGACCTGACACTTGTTGTATTTCCTAAAAGGAGGACTTATTTGTGATGAATGTTATCTTCTAGCATATTTTTAGTTAGATAGTTAGTTAGTTAATACATAGTTCCACTTGTAAATTAAAACTTAGATTTGTATTTAAACACATATGCAGATATATTATGATATTATAATACAATACCCCTCCCCCTCCAACGTGAGGGTAAGGCAGCCTGTATGTAACCTGAGAGCAGAAGGGGAAACAGGCTCTGGCTGCTGGACACTAAGAGAGCACTGTTTATACGTCACTGGACATGAGTCAATAAGCAGAATCTATAAGCACATACAAATTCTTGGTCCAGTCAGTTAACATTTGCAGATCTCTAAGCTACATTTTGTGTGCGTCAGTCTTTTTTATGTCCTCTGTGCAACAAGAACCATTTGGTGCCAGAGAGCTGAAAACACCATGAGTCAGATCCTCATGGCATCAATAGAAGTTCAGATTTTTGCTAGGAGACAGAGGGAGCTCCTGAAATACGAAGATCCAGGTTTGTGATTGCAGCAGCAGGCCTCTCAGCCGGCGCTCCATTCCCTCTCTCACACATGGACCACCTGGGTGATCTGTTTATGGAAGCCGTCCCAGCTTCTGGCCCTGAGCACATTCAAGCTATTCATGCCTCTCTTGTTTAAAGAAAGTCAATTTATAAAGTCTCCTGCACAAGCAGTATGCAGATTAGAAACAGAGTGACTTGTCCAATCAGTCCAATGCTTTCAATCTGGACATAAAGCAGCTCAGTCCTATAACACAACCACCACGACTTATTTCACTGTTTTGGATTAACATTGTTCCTTTGGTGGATTATAGGAGACATCTCCAAAGAATTTGTTTTTTTTCCATGCTCCCAGAGGAGCATCATGTAAAGAAAAAAAGAAAAAAAAGAAGAGGGGCAGGTATTACGTGTGTTTCGTGCGAGACCAAAGTGTTTCCACAGGTTAATTTGTAGGGAGCAGCTCCCGCTGTTGTCACGCACGGCACACTACTTTGTTTTGCTGCTGCCGTGAAAAGTGTTTTTGAGCTAACCCAAACACGGTCTATAGTAACAGTGATATTATCTACCTGAGCACACGGGGCCCACCTGCAGGGCTCTGACACAGCGAGGGAGATGTTTTACCTCGTCTGCACGAATGGGCCCGGAGCAGAGGAGTGAGGCAGGAGGGAGTGGGGGTGTGTGGGAGGAAACACACGGTGGGGGAGGGGGGGCGGGGGGGGGGGGGGGGGCGGAGAGTTTTACAAGCTAACACGGCATGATGCTGTTTGGGCAGGTTGAGCCTGCAGACTCACTGACTTTTCATCAGATATTTTTTTTTTCACCTTAACGGCCACACTGTAATTAATCACATGTCTGGGTTGGATAGGCACGCAAGGGCTGGGTTCAAGACCTTTTCTTTGGATAGATGCCTGGTCAGGTGTGTAGCTGTATAAATAGTAACTGCCTGTTTCCTCACATTGCCTTTTGGAGAAAGTTCTATTGGAGTGGTGTGGCAGCGACACATCTCCCGACAGGAATGAGCCAACAGAGCAGCAATTATGGTTTTCTTCTTCTTTTTAGCATAATTGGAGATAATTTGACTTTAGTGCAGCAGAGCCCTTTGCTGACACTCTGTTTCTTCGTCTTCTGACCCCTCAGTCAACGGTTAATGCTTCATCTAAGCACTGAAACTATCAGTTTCTCCCGGCGAGATACAGCAGAGGGTCAAATGTTTTTGGGACACAATCACACTGCTGCATTATAATTCTGTATTCCCACCGTTATCATGCAGATTACCTCTGACCGCCCATCCCGTCATCAAGCAGGTGCTGCATTTTCTGTCTTTAAACAGTTTTTCCTCCCCTCCATCCACCTGGCTGTCCCAATGGCCAAACCTGTTTCTCTGGCATGCAGAGGGGAGTTAACGAATCTTAGAGAACATACATTCAAGGTCCGGATCTATTTCCAAATTAAACAGGAGAGTTGGGGATTGTGCCAAAATTCACACCAGAAAGGTAGACTCAAACTGCTAAACATTGGCAGCTGACACATGGGGGGCATTTATCCTAACTGATGATACGGTTTTAGTGGATGGATAAGCCTTGTGATAGCCATCAACAAATCCCCTGAAGAAACCATATCTACATTATATTTGTCTGGTAACCTCTTGTGAGCAAAAATTAAACACATACGTAAACACATAAAAAGAGCAATTCTGCGTGTCAATACATTTTGGACACCTCTGGTGTCCAGAAGTACATAAAAAGTCATTTTTCCCGTAGACAATGTTATATGACTCACATCAAAAGCACAAGCACTCCTTGTGGCTTGGATTGGCATGAATCTCTCCCGGTTAAATCCCCAGTGCGGTCGATCAAATCGTCAAGGTAAAAGGTAACTACGACTCCCAAGATGCATTTCGGAAAGAAACAATCGCTGAGCTTAAAATTCTGGAGCACGCGCCACTAACTGCGAGCAGATTGCCCCATTTATTGAACTGATTTTCTGACAATCTGCACCTTAAAACAATAAGTTAACTTTTAATATCTGTCATTGTTGGATGAATTCAGCAGCTAATGAAGCAGTATTTTGCTCCCAACTGAAACAACTGACTTCTTCTCCAATGCAAGGACAGCCAAGGCTAAAGCAGTGTCTACAGCCGTCCGTCATGCCAAAATGAAGGATAACATAGGATTTCTCATAAACAAAATTGAATAAATTCAAACTGCTGGTCACAGCGTATAGTGCCTTTACATTATCCAGGAGAGTGTTCCTTGATTGTTGTAGCATCTGATTCTCATGCTGGGGGTTGCTGTGCAGCCATGCAGCTGCTGTTTGCTCCGGTGGATCAATGCAGGAGCAGAGGCAGGAAACATTATAGCCCAACAGCCAGCTGGAGGAGATTAGGACTTTTTTTTCCCCAATCAAACATCCGATCCTTAATGATAATAATTTACGAATTACCACCGGATCAATATCTAATAGCACTCACTACAAACAGTAGCATCTGCTCAGGAGCCCAGGTATCTAATCACCCCCGCAGTGATCCATGTAAAGTCTACAGAGATTAGAAAAAGAAAATACATTTAACTCTACATCTTTCAAAATAAATAGTTAGCCTAGAGTTTCTGTACTTTGGGTGGGCACCCACCAAGGGGTCACTTGATATACAGACAGAAATGCGGCATACTAGTATTTATTATGTTTGTAGTTATGATTTGGTTAGGAATCTATCATTTCTTAACAGTCTATTTGGAGATGCCTCTCTGAACATAGAAGTAAATAACTAAACTATTTAATCAACTTCACATGAGAATTTGATGTCAACCTCCAAAATGGGCTTGTAGAACAGAAACGTTTGAGAAAATAAAGGAACACATTCAACATATTTGCAGTATAAGCCAAACCTCAAGTCAGGAGGGAAGCAGAGCATCATTTGCCAATACCGGCCCGATTGACGGTTGATACAAAGCCCGTTAAAAATCAGTATAGTTGCCCTTTAAGAAAGGTCCCTCCAGAGCCACAAAAGACATAATAGTGCAACGTGTTTCATGGGCTGAATAATAATCTATGTTACGGGTAAACTGTAAATTTGGTGGAGTGCGAAGAACGAGATCTAAATATATCCCACACACTAATGTTGTCAATCAGCGAGATGTTTGTTGGGTTTGTCTGTGGTATGACTCCATGGTAACTGTTCAAAATCCGTGCTAAGTTTGCAGATAAAGGCCCCGGGGTAGATGTTCCACCTCTCAATCAAAGAAATAAGAGGAGCGGTTGAGTTCAGACGGTGCAAAAATAGCGCTACGGAGCGGTAGGTTGAGAGGCAGTACGAGGCATCTCGTGCAAACCACTATGCGTGAGTAGAGTGTTTGGATCCTATTTCAAGTTTAGACAGAAAAGGGCTGAACGGCTGCCAGGTAAACAGTGCTGCACAGGTACTGATTTGGCCCTGTGTTTATGCTTACATAAAAACAGCCTACAGCACTGCTGAATGAAGGTAGGTCCTATCAGCTGCAGCGATAAAGCAAGGTGTCTATGGCTAAGATCAATCATTGCTCCTTTTTCTTCTTTATCCAAGCCCTCACCCTCCCATCCCCGACACTCCCTCCCGGCTCGGCATGCGAGGGGACTCTAGCGTGTGAAGAGTTGAATTGGACGATAGCGGCAGATAGGGCAGGTACTGAGCCTGTGTTGCCCGCATGACGGCGGTTCATTGACAGACACGCACTAACAGTTACATTTTACAGGCAGGATTAAGGGGTGCCCTCAGGTCTGCTTCTCCCTCGATGGCGCTATGTTTTGAGTTTCTGTAGACAGCAGACCACCATCTGATATCTGATCTCAAAGGCACCAGAGGTGTTCAGGAGATAATGCACACTAATGCAATGTCAAGGATAAAAGTAGGCATAAATATATGCAGATAGAGTCGACATATGTTCATGTACACTTATATATACAGGGGTAGAAAAAGTGGTGTGACCATCAAAAGGGGAACCTCTTCCGTTAGGGTTAGGATTCAGTTTTACCCTCAGGTAAAGGAGACCTGTAGGGAACTTTGTTTGACCAAAGGGCACTGAGGGTCTGGGGGTTCGCTTGAGGATCAATGGGGTGCATCAATATACTAAATGGGCACTTGCAGCCCACTTGAGTAAAAAGGGTGGTATTTTGAGCCAACCAAATTGACATTAAGGCTAAGGAAAGGTGCATTCTAGTCAACCAGAGTGGCATTTGGTTTAACCAGAAGCAAACTTGGGGGCCAAAAAGGTCACTTAAGGACCAGAGAAGCTCTTTTGCAGACAAGAGGTTCTCTTGGGCCAGTTAGAGCTGCACCAGTTAGTGCAGACATGTCCCAACCCCTCTTTGCACGGAAGGAAGTGTAAAGATATATTGCATGTATCGAGGCAATAAGGTACGGGGGGGGGGGGGCAAAATGACATCACTACCTTTGTATGGGATGTAGGTACTGGAGGTGCCAGGCTGCCTTTCACGTGCCTCACCTGTATTTCACCTCTATCCTTAATTACTTTAATTATATGCTTGTTGGCTCTGTTTATTTATATGTATCTATTTTTTTCATCATGTTGGTCTGGCAGGGTGTGAGCACCTCAGGTAAGAATGCAGGAAAACCCAAAATAGCAACGCAAGGCTGCCAAATGACTGGAGGATACGCTGCTTCATTTCATCAGATTTCATTTATTAATCGCTGACGCAGAAGCAGCAGAGTTTACGCCCATCAAACCAGGCTGATGACAACTCTGAGTCACTGCACATACTATATGTGTGTCTCTGTGCCTATATCAGGTATCCAACAATACATTGTATGCCACATGCAGCAGATGCCGGTGAGTGCATTCAATTGGGAAAGTTCATGCGTTATGTATCAAAACAGCTTTGTGGGAACTTCTTGTTTGTCACTTCTTAAGTGTTCAGGTGTGCTTCTGATTACATGGATGAGGCTCTCCCACCACCATTTATCTTCGAAAACACAAAGGTATGATTCTACAGACGCACAACAAAGCAGGCAGCAAACGTTTAGAGGGCCGCTTTGTCGCGTAATGACAGTAATCACTGTTCAAAGAATAAACTAGATGGAATGCATTCGTCTTACTTTTCTATTTAGCCGAAGCACATGCGCAATATCACACATTTCCACACCCACACCTGAGCAGACGCACAGCTGCAGACAAACATACACCCACATACACAAACCCCTGCACCGGTGCCTACTGTGCTGAGTGCAGGAATATGTGGAATTGATGTGGAATGTCTGATTTTTAGGTTGGCTGTGAAGTAAACACATTGCCGTACCTAACAGTGCGCCCAAATGAAGCTTGTCGATTATCAGCAGCCTCTGTCAGAGACTAGATCGGCTGCAGGGAATCTTGGGAATGTCAGCTACGCAGTGCGTCTTGTTGCAGTTCCTCCCTGCCCCGCTCACCCACAGCCCGCACTTTGTTTATACAAAGACATAGGGGGCTGGACACCCTTCACTCACAGAGAAGAAAGAAACGAAAGATGAGATACAGGTAAGAAGTCATCCAGAGACATGCAGACAAGGGTTAGCGTGTGAGCACAGACCGCCGCAGAGGTGGGGCTATTTTTGGAGCTGCAAAGGATTCACCCGATGAATTTACATTACTGGAATTCCACTCATGTCAGCACTTAAAAGAGACTTCTCCTCTTGCTCAAAGGAGACACTTTAAATCAGAGGTGAGCTTAAACAACAAGGTACCAATTTTAGGAGCGACACATTAACAGGTTGTATAAGCGTGATGTGTTCCTCTAGTCCTGCTTTTGAGCAGACTTGACGTCTCTGACCTTGATGACCTTGCGATTAAAGCAGTTTTACTGCAATAAATATATTATTTTCCAATAGAACCAGAAGGTAAAAGATGATCCGGACCGTGTCATATCATTTTGAAATAAACCCAAATATCCGGAGAAGAATGGCAATATGATATTTTACTGATCCCTGTGGGGAAATCGTGTTTCCACCTCGGATTTCAAATTGCCATGTGGGAGATTAAAACTGAAAACAGGTGTGCTGCCTTTCACACCAAATCACTCCAGCACAGGTGTGTGTAGCCGCCTTGGCAGAGTAGCTGAAATCAAATACAGCCTCATCAAACTGCTGCAAAGAAGAAGAAAAACACGCAGGCACACCTACCACCAGCCCGGCGGTGTAACATTCTCAGTGTGCCTTGTCACAGTGTTGTACGGTGTCGGTGATAATGATAGCACGCATGCCGCTGCTTTCCTCAGCTCTGGTTTTAGGCTCACAGCGGTCGGCCTCCTGAGTTTCAACAAAAACATGTTGGTTTCAACTCTCCAGCTGCTGCAGCGATGTCACATTGAGAGAAGAAAGCTGTTTCCAAAATCTGAATTTGATCAGAGGATGTTTGACGACCTCTGGTTTCTCAGGCCGTCCATCCACCCATTAGCTATACTCACTTTTCCTCAACTAAATAGAATACTGTTCAAAACCTCCTGCAATCAGCAGCTTTCAATCACAAGGTCCTTATCAGTGGATCGAGTGTGTTTGTTGTAGATGGATCTTCTGTTGGTATGATTTAAAAGCTACTTTAAACAGCCAATGTCAACAGATCCATCTCAAGACAACTGAGCAAAGTCCATCTGCTGATGAAGACGATATGGTCGAAGGCTCTTGGAAAAGCTCGTACGTTGAACTTGAGTTTTGTCAAACCACTCTCTCCGAGATCAAGCATGAACTTTGACGTTTGAAACGTTACATGTTTTTTCAATCAGAAGGCCTAAGATTGAGTGTTTCAGTCATGTGTACGTACCACAACAGGCTAAAAGATGGACGAAACACCAAGTGACCCCGTTAACGAGTCAGACTGTACATTTACAGAGGTCCGCAGTAAACTGTCTGATTCCGATACACATTACAATCCAGCACACATAACTTTTCATTTCAAATCCTGAGATGAAAAGTGACAACCGACAGATTAACATTGTTTAAAAAAAAGAAAAGGAGCCGTCAAACACAGACAGACTTCAAGTACATGTACATATAATTTATCGACTTGCCCTCCGAATTCCGTTGCGTTCCCACACTCACACAAACACCAACAGCTCTGGGTACGATGAGATCTGTAATCATGCCTGTCATGTACAACCAAGGTGATAATTAGGCGATCAAATTTAAACACGTAGATATGCAAACCGCTCACGATGCCAAATATAGATTCATATCTCAGTGCTGTTGGGATCAGCCTGGATCTTATATATGGTATCATTGTAAAAATCTTCATTCCTGTAGGAGTCTTTCATGTGGTTTTTGTTTAGCATAATTCCCAAAATCCCTTACAGGGCCACTATGAATCTTTTCATAAACACTGTGTAGAAGCACACACATGACTATATGAACAATGTGTAGTTGAACTTACACTAAGTCGTTCAGGTCCCAGCAAAGTCCGAGCAGCTGAGATAGGAGGAGTGCTAAAGATAATGATTATTACTGGCCTGAGGCGAAGCTCATAACTCATGTTAACTCTCCAGCATCTTTCTGCACCATCAACTGGCTGAAAGCTGTTGGCAGGAGAAGAGTTAGTGGGAAAGACATTTGGTTTACAGGTGTCGGGATGTCAGTTTACTTAAAACCTGTTAGGGTAGCTATACGCTCCCTACAAAAATGTGCTTGTCGCCTAAACGTCTGCAGACAAATGTGACATGGCATTGATTTATGACTCATATGTTCAAGAGTGACTTCACCCCCAGGTCTTAACCTAAGTCTACCTGATGTGTGGCAGTGGGCAAGGGCCTGAGAGATGAAACCATGCCCTAGTTGGGATCATGAATCATGAATGAAGGCTGAGTTCGAAGATGGGGGTAGTCCGAACTAGGGGGGGCCAGAAGTAGGGGGGTAGAAAAAGGTTAATTTGGCGTTGTTGGTTTTGCACCTCCGTCTCCGGAGCACCCATTGATCCATTTCAACCATAAAATACAGATTTTTATAAATTTGGTAAGACATTTCAATACCAACACCAGCCTTTATGTGTTTATCGCTGTACAGTCTTATAATTTAGTTTATAGCTTGAAAATAATGTTTAAGTGTGCACTCTTTAAGGTTTTTGTGTGGATCTAATACACTGCAATCACACAATGCACACGCACTAAACCTACAGTCTGTGTTTATGATACTTCCACCAGGAGGCGCCAACCTTGGAAATGATCTAAAGACTTTCAATTATATTTTACTGCATTAGTTTTGAGCGTTTAAGCATTATGATGGGAATTTCAGTAATATACTAAAGTACAAACCATTTGGAGATTCAACACAAATAAACTGAGACTCTCTGATTGTTAGTTGAATGTATTGCGGGGCAGTTATAACCAGTCGTACCAAACAAACTGGCAACTTGTTGGACCAAGAACTCTTGGTTCATTTTTTTTGGTGTTTTGGTTACTAACTGCACAACAAGCCAGAGGGGACAAGCAGAGGTCATCCGTGTCAGTAGACCAGCAGCCTGACCAGGAAAATAACCACCAGCCTTCACTGCAGTAGTGAGGAATTCTAGGACCAAAAAATGTCTTGATCCAGCCTTTCTCATTCAAAAGGATGAGACTTGGACTGAATTCATGTGCTGATATGACCCTGGTAAGAAATCAATTTCTTCATATTAGAAATTTGGATTATGTGGACTCAACCAGTGTGTTTTTTTTAAATAGGCTATGATTCTGAAAAGAAATACGCCCTATACTTTCAGATACATTAAACAATAGAGGAGTATTGTTGTTATTCATTGTACGTTACGTGGAAGTCATCCAAACCCATCTCTTTCATTTCAGTTGTGCGTCAGCGTTACTTCCCCGTTCCACCGGAGCGCCTGTGAGGGAGTAACAGGTTGAAGTGAACAGCAGTAAAAACCTTGTCTATTTCTCCATGTATTCCGCTCTCTTCTGTCTGCAGTCTTTTTCTGATATTTGTTTTCATAAAAGGCGAGTAAAGAGGAGAAATATTAATCCGGATCAAGAAAAAAATGCATTTGGACTAATTTTACGCATTTTACCTGAATCTGGAATCCAGACAGAAAAGGGGCAACTGATAAAACTTTTTGTTGATTAATAATCTAGCGAGCAGAATAAGTGTATGTGATAGGAACAAAATGATGTTCAGAAAAAAGTGCTTCTTAAACTGTCAAATGTTGCCTGTAGTAGTATATATTGTTTTATATTTTTGAAAAATAAAGGACAGACAGACTAATTATTTTTCATACCTGCCCTCTTTTTTTTCTTCCCTGGCGTGTCACAGTAGCGTCCAATTGTAAACATACACACTAAATCACTCAATCGCTTCAATGGATTCGGGCTGGAAACCCCGCCTGTGGGCCGTCCCTTGCCGAGGCATTATATTATACCAAGACATGCGTGTCTCCGGAGACAGATCTGTATTCTGCTGCTACAGACTGAGGATCAGGGTGCCTCCAGCGCTTAAGACGAGCCTCTACAACACACAAACACACAGAGTCATTTCTGCTGCCAGGACTGCTACACCTGCTCTGCTGCTTAAAGATCATCCTTCTTTTTGGGAAAATGAAACTTGAAGTTTTCTCAGCACATCACTTCGCGCAGAAGCCGCTGGAGTTGTGCATGGACGCAGAGGGGGGAATCCCGTCCCCTCTATCCGGAGACGAGCTGGGGTCGGACGGGGACTGCGTGGCCAACAGCCCGGCACCTGTTACCCAGACCGGCGAAGGCAGCAAAGGGAAGCCATACACCCGCCGACCCAAACCTCCTTACTCCTACATCGCCCTCATCGCCATGGCCATCCGGGAGTCCAGCAGTGGCCGCCTCACTCTGGCAGAGATCAACGACTACCTGATGAAGAAGTTCCCGTTTTTCCGCGGCACTTACACCGGCTGGAGGAACTCGGTGCGCCACAACCTGTCACTCAACGACTGCTTTCTCAAAGTGCTGCGGGACCCGTCCCGGCCATGGGGCAAGGACAACTACTGGATGCTCAACCCACACAGCGAGTACACCTTCGCTGACGGCGTGTTCCGCCGCAGGAGGAAGCGCATCGCCAAGAGGTCCGCTAAGGAGCGGGAGAGCCCGGACATCCTCAGCGAGGACACCCGCCTCCCCGCCCCGGAGGAGAGGGTGGGGGCCAAGTTCTCCAGCTCCTTCGCCATCGACAGCATCCTCAGCACACCCTTCAAACGGAGGGAGGACAGCCACGTCGATGCGGAAACCCACGCCCCCCGGCTCTACTGGTCCCCAGGGGCCCACATACTGCCTTACACTCTGTGCTACCCGGCACAGCGCACGTACCTGTCAGAGGCTGCGTACAGCAGCACAGAGCCCAGCAGGGATGCACTCACGTACCTCCAGCATACAGCGCCGGGCATGGCTGCACCTGAGACCACTCTCCACGCGCGCAAGATGCCCAACAAGGCGCGAGGTTTCCATATAGACTCCTTGCTGTCATAAAGCACCCGGACTGTTGTCAGACTTGTATGTTTTGATCCATGATGTGCACTTTTGTGGGCGCTCCTAGCTTTCAGTACTTTAGCTGTTGTACTGTTTGGGACTCTGTCTGTACTGTAAGTCATTCTGCAGTGAAAAAAAAATTGACCATGGCGTGTTGTCAACTGTTTGGTGACTTGGCAAATATAGTTGCTGTCATCGCAGGACATTTCACTGCGCGTGCATGTGGGTGTGTGTATGTGTGCGTGTGTGTGCGTGTAAGTGCATGAGTGTATCCATGGTTCTTTGGTCATTTTCACTGTATAACGGCAACCAAGCGCCATGTTGAAACATAATACTATTAATCTATTTATTCTTTTCATGTTTTGTATGACCTGCTGTATAAAAAAGGATATTGTCTTGTATATATATGTCAAACTAATTATTGACTGAGCTACGGTGAGAATCACGTGGCTGCACTCGAAACGCATGGAAATGCCTGATGTTTTCTTAAGATTGATTCATGCATGCCTGGTATTTTTATGAATAAAAACGTGAAACAATGGGACCCTGATGTTCAATGAGCTGTTCATTATACAGACATGAAAGAGAGAGGGTTGGAGATCAGAAGCAGGTGTACAGATCAGTGGGGGCGGGAGTGAATGGGCCGCACACCTGTTCAACAGGAGAGGTCTGCGGTAGATTGTACTGCAAAGGGAATACCAGGGGGGCGGGGAATTGTTGGTTTATAATCTGTTAAAAATTAACTCCTAAATCATAATCATCAAAATCAAAACAATAGAATAAAAGCCCAGAATACTGCCTCTCACACCGATTCCCTCAGTACTGATTTTTCCAAATTAAAATGTGAATATTTGCGGCTTATTCAAATGGAAAAAACAAAAGTAACAACCACAGCAAACAACTAAAATAACAGATACAATAATTAGGATTTAACATAAAAATGTGATTGTTCAAATTATTGTTATATTGTCATGTTATTTAGAAAGTAATGCACATGCATGTGCCAAGCCCATGGACTGAAAAGATCCCAAAAAACACATCCTGTCACATACAATTACATTTCAAACAAAGAACTACTTCTCAGGCGCTACAATTTAAATCTTTCACACAAAAAATGTATATAGCTATATATCTACCCTGAAGTACTGATCATAAATGAACGTTTTATTTAAATGATTATTAATGTTTATCATATTTTGATGTTATTGATATTAATGCTTTTGCTGATTTATCAATATAACAATATGAACAATGCCACGTATTGTTTACTTAACTATAATAAAATGTGTTTGGTGCAATGGTATGTCGGGATCAGTGGTTTTTCACAAACTTATAATAAACAAGAGAGACAACAAATATTCAAATATTGACACTTTCATTCCAACAAAGCCCCATCCACTTCATTTGATAAAGATGCGATATGAAACGTGCCCACAGTGCTGACTAGGTAAACAAAATATAAAGTAAACTGAATTTGTTGAACACAACTTTCAGTACTGATTATATATATTAATGTTATTTATTTGTATTTCACATGTTCGGATATATACTCACACACAATATTATTCTCCATGACATGCTCACACCAAACACTCCTGCAGGCTGTTTACTGCTCATGTCCCGAGGAGGCTGCAGTTGCTCTCCGCGGTCCTGAAACAGACCCCAGACTCATCAGCCTCTGGTCCAGTCATGAGCCATATGTAAAGTCCCAGGTATGGTTCTTAAGAAAATCATTCGACTAAATTCAATACAAAGACGAGAAACCCGTTGTTGACTCCAAAACAAGTTCCCAAAGGTTATTTTCAAATGAAACACTATTCTGTAAATCCTCGAATAAAAAACGTTCAGTCTCAGAGTGTTCCTCAAAAACATGGCTGCTAAATAATAAGGTAATGCTATATGCATTTATAAAATAAGAAAAATGATAGGACACAAAATGAAACCCGAATATACGGATGCCACTTAATTATCATTGTTGATATTATTATGCAATTTGATGGAAAGCGAGTGTAACACTTTAATTATTATTCAAAATAACTGATCGTCCATACGCAAAATATATCAAATGACTTAACTCAAGTAATTTATAAAATGTTGTTAACCTGATGTTGGAGTTTTGGACATGAGCTCCTCCAGATGGATGAGTCCATACGAACCTGCACATTTCCACACTAAATAGCCTGTAATTTTGTTTTTTATTTTTCATCTTAACATTTGACCATATTCTGATAACACCTTTATAATGAGTAGGCTATACACTGATCAGGTATGTACTCTACATCTCATGTGCCCCTGCTGATCGTCATGCACATGCACGTTGAGGCTTCGAAAACAGACAACGAGGTCTATGTTCATAGCGCACCAAGAAGTCTGACAGGTGACAGGTGAGACTGGCTCCTGTTTTCAGGGACAATGCTGCAACCTGCAGGTGAAACGCCGGAACAGCATACCTGTCTGCGGGGGCGGTCGCGTAGCTCCAACGCTCCCGGTATCCCCTCATTGTTCACGTCCTTGTTGTCATGACGCGCATCCTTCATATTTGTAAACAGCCTTTCTCTGCATGTGCATTTCAACTGGTGCCTGTCTCAACCCCGGTCCGCACCGGCAGGAGCAGGAACTCGGGCCTGTTCCAGGGCTGGCTGCTGTGCAAATAAGGCCCACGGTGTTATGAAACCAAACTTTAAGGCAGGCACAATGTTAGGAAGTCCAAACAGTCTGTCACTCCGGCAAACTGAACCGCGCCTGACCTCCCAGATTCCCGGAGAGGCAGCTCCAAAGCTCCCGGCACCGCCACAGGAAACACAGACGAAGCGGCCGAAAGAATATTAGATTAAAAGGAGCTGAACTCGGTGTTTGTTATTGTTTTATTCAATGAATCACGTTTATTACAGGCCTATATATATTACATATAAGTAGAGTAAAAACCATTTAAGACCACCCTAATTATTATGTACAAACGTTGTGTTTTTGACCATTTGGGAAAAACTTGTTTCTAAATATTTGTATTTTTTTAATCACAAATAGAGAATCCTTCTGATTTTGTGTTTTTCCATTTAAATGTAATATAATCGTAAACCGTCCGCATATATTTTAAAATGACCTGAAATAGGTTACCTGCGGTCAAACAGCCCGATAAAAAACTCTCTCGAAATCGCATCTACCAAATATTTTATGGGGGACGAACAATATCTTTCAGCCTAAACATGAAAACAAACAGAAGGCCTTATTGTGTCGGCAACAGGCTCATATGGGCCTCCAGCCGAGAACGTACTCCAAAGGCAAACTCCTCTATCAAAAACAACTCCGAATAGCTTTCGTGGTTGCCGCCGATCACATCATATTTTCAAAAGGCTAAATTAGGAGCTCATATAATCTCGGTGCGTAAAAGCAGCCGGAGCGCCGTCTTCAAAGCGCTCGCAGAACAAAGATTCCCTCTGCAAGCCGAGGCATCCTGATCTCGGCGGGGGTCATAAGTTTTGATGTCGCAGGAAATTTCTGGGGCCGTTAAGCTCCTCCAAACTGCTCTGTGTGTGTGCGTGTGTGTGCGTGTGTGTGTGTGTGTGTGTGTGTGTGTGTGTGTGTGTGTGTGTGTGTGTGTGTGTGTGTGTGTGTGTGTGTGTGTGTGTATGTGTGTGTGTGATGGTGGAAAATGATTTTATCCGCATATCCTTTGTTGTGCAAAGTGCAAAGGTTGTTGTTGCTGGTTATTGTTTGGAAAATCCTCCAGGCTATATCTAAACTTAAAAAGGTCGTGTCGGCAACACACGTGCACAGACACAGGTTTGAGTGTGTGAAATAAAATGTGACTGTGTTTTTTCCCTGCAAAGTTTTCACGGTGTTGTGGTTTGTTTAATATCGTACAAACATATTGGGCCTGTGAGAAAGAAAAGAAGCAATAAAACGTATACTTAACTATAGGCTGAAATAGTATCTATGCACGAGAACAAATAGTTTAGTAAAAAGAAATCGTGACAAGCATGAACAAAAAAAAATCTCGGTTTAGTGACAGCCACACAAAGTGATGTTTTTTTTTTTTTTTTCAATGATCTCCGCTTCGTCGCAACACGGATGTTGATACTACCTTTATGGGATATATAACTCCATCATGTTGGACAAATCTGTGTGTGATGTCTCCATAGGGGAGGAAACTGTCGACGCCCGTTCGCCTAATTTCGCTTTTCTCTCTCTAATGAACGTGGGGCCCATGGGACCGGCTCTGGCCCGGGGCGGTAAGCTGACACTGGCGCGCTGTGTGTGGTATCCAGGGCCGGGCTTGATGGAAAAAGCCTGCTTCCACTCATGTCAAAGTCATTTACTCAGAGCAACCCCCCGCTTACACACGCACGGTGAAGACCACCACCTCTCCATCTCTCACACTCCTCGCCCCAGCCCGGCTCCGCGACAGTTTGTTTTTGTTATCCTCTGGACCAGTTTGGGAGGAAATTATGAGCAAAATAATACAAATAATACGAGACGATGCGTTGTTTTTTTTTTGTTGCTTCGCAGCGATGCGTTTGGGTATCATCTGCCGCAGATATCACGTAGGCCAAAGTGAATGTAATGTGTCGTCATGGCTTCACTTTGCAAGTTGAACCTTTTGCACATACTGTGGTGGTTTATTCGTGTCAGGAAAATGTATGATCTGTGGCTGAAAACACGACTTCATACATGCAGGACCAGAGAGGGTGGAAAAACTCGTTTTTTAAACGTGTGCGTCTGGCGTGTGGCGCTGTTGATTGGGATGTCTGGGGGAGGTTTGATAGATGGCCTAATTGCGTGTATAGTCCGAAGTTGGACAGAGGGAGTGGGAGGGGGAGGAAGAAGGCGAGGAGAGGATAAAATGAGGGGCTTTAACACTGTTGAGAACGGTAAGTGGACTTGGGCCAGATTTGTCAAGAGAGTGGAGGAAGGGAGGGGGGGGTGCTCTATTCGTCACTGATTACAGGGAGATTTGCAGGCGCAGAGTGCGGATGAGGAGAAGGGGTGGGGTGTGTGTGTGGGGGGGGGGGGGGGCTCTCGTGGAGGGAAGAAAGATTTATGAAATGATAGGTGGTCGAGCTTTGTTTGGCTGGACTGTTGCGCGCAATAGGTCGAGGTTTTTTTGTGTTTCCTCCACTTGAGGGATTATTAAGGCGGTCGATGGCCACCCGGCGCGCCACGCAGCACCACTTAGCGCCGCGGTGACACCCAGTGGAGCCCCTGTGTCGTGCTAAAACCCTGGACACTCAGTCTCCAGTGAATAACCAGCTACCCTACCCCCCTCCCTTTCTCTTCCTCTTCCTCTCTCTGTCAGTGCGTACTCGCCGTGCGTTCTGCATGCGTCAAGGAAGCACCGTGCGTAACGGGAGAGTCGTGCGTAACGGGAGACAGATTTCACTCCATTTTGCACTGGGATTCTGAGGACCACTGGCGGTGTAACGCAAGCTTGCAAGGACACTGACCGCTGGATCCCAATATATTTCTACTTTAAAACATCTCGGAGCTCGTCTTTTCTCCCTCCCTCTCTTCACTCTACGCCAGTCGTACGTCAGAGCTGAAATGACGACCGAGACCCCTCAGCAGCAGCTGGACCCTCCGCCTCCTCTGAGATCCAGCCCGGCGTCCGGCGCCCTGCACCCCGCCATGCTGAGCCAACAAGCCGCCACAGAAAGTTCGTCCACCGCCATTAAAGGAAAGAAGACGGGCTCCGGTTTACGGAGACCGGAAAAGCCGCCGTACTCCTACATCGCTCTCATCGTTATGGCAATACAGAGCTCCCCCACCAAACGACTGACACTCAGTGAGATCTACCAGTTCCTCCAAGCTCGCTTCCCGTTCTTCAGGGGCTCATATCAGGGCTGGAAGAACTCCGTCCGGCATAATCTTTCGCTGAACGAGTGTTTCATCAAGCTGCCCAAAGGGCTGGGCAGGCCGGGGAAAGGCCACTACTGGACCATCGATCCGGGCAGTGAGTTCATGTTCGAGGAAGGCTCGTTTCGTCGCAGACCCAGAGGCTTCAGAAGAAAATGTCAAGCTCTGAAGCCCATGTATCGGATGATGAACGGCATAGGCTTCGGCACCTCTATCCTCCCGCAGAGTTTTGACTTTCAAGCTCCATCCGCCACTCTCGCCTGTCACAGCAACGGCTACAACTTGGACATGATGAGTAATTCAATGGCCGGGGGATACGACGGGCTGAGCGGTGGCCACCACGTACCCCACATGTCCCCGAGCCCCGGTTCCACGTACATGGCGAGCTGTCCTGTGCCGTCGAACGGGGACTATGGACCGGACAGCAGCAGCAGCCCCGTTCCGTCCTCTCCAGCCATGGCCAGCGCGCTGGACGGCCACTCCCCGTACGCCAGTACATCCGCACACTGGGCGTCCTCCGGCGGGTCCCCCTACATCAAACAGCAGCCTCTAACCTCCAGCAGCCCCGCATCCTCTGGTTTACACTCCGGCATGTCGCCTTATTCCCTGGAGCAGAGCTATCTTCACCAGAACGGCAGGGACAGCCACAGCACCGACATATCAGGTACCACCAACTCACGCATGGTTCATACTGGGGATGATGAACCCCGCCAAATATCTTAGGGTGTTATCATAGAAATTAATAAAACACAGCATGTCCATCTGATCTCAATCAGAGGCTGCAATAAGCAACATTTGTGTTGCAAAGTGCAGCAGAGGCCTGCAACAAATTCTAAATGTTTTGAAGGAGTGAAAACTCAAATTATATATTAATTATGACTCATGTTTAAATTTCAGGATTTTCGTTTTTATTTCAATGGCAAAAGTTTACATATCAGAAATATCAGTCAATTATGACTAGCAATTTCAATTGTTTTAATTGTAATTTACCCTAAATTATTTCCGTCTTAGCGTTTACTAAACTCACCAGCTGTGGGAGACAAAATCATTTTCGCAATTGTTTAACTCATTGCATTGAATAATAAAGTTACATTCAATGTTAAATAATAAAACCTGGCCTAAGCTTGGTCCAGCCAAATTATCATTCAAAATGTTTTTGAGGCCAATAAATAAATAACATTCAGATTCTAAGGGCTAATGTGTGAATGTGTCCCTTGAATCCACAGTCTGCGGGATTTTCTAAACCACATCTGTGCACGTGCTAATAAATAGATTAAGATAAACAGCTATTTTGTTTTGTGTTCGCGTTCTTAATTCACCTCCCCAGTTCACGCTCATTTGCTTTAGCATAATACACCGAGGCTTTACTAAAGTCAGGGGATTTGACCGAGGCGAGTTACCCATGCTGGAGCCTAAAGGGTCCCAGAGGTTAACTAAACAAAGAGTTTGCAGCTCGGACCACACCGGCGGAGGATTTCAACCAGCGCGTATCCACAAGAGACGGCAGGCCTTGTTAAACTTTACGCAGCGTCTTAATTGAGCCTGCACGGAGGGTAAATGTGTTGGACTGCACAGTGCGGGGTCGGTAACTGTACTGTCAGGCGGAGGCTTGTGTGTTGTCTGTGGAAACGGGCGTTGGGCAGCGAGCTGTGGCCCGGAGGATAAAGCCTGCTGTCTTCCCCTGAAAAACACAGTCACATCTGGAGTCCTTATGACCTTGACGAAGCCACAGCCTCCCTATTTATTTTTCTCTTTCTGGAAATAGAGGCTCACTTACAGACACAAAATGACGGCCTCATTTAAATATGTTTGCAGGTTTTGGGGCTCTCCAAGGGGACAGAAATACAGAGATAGGATTACTGTGTTTAGTTAGAAATCAAAATAAAAGCATCCAATTGAATAAAAAATAAATAGCTAAAGGGAGGTGCGATGCTTTTAAGAATACAAATAACTGGAATTAAATGGACTGTCACTTTAGGAAGGTAGGCAGATTAGGCAGATTTCTAACAAATATATTTTTAAAATATGTTATTTCTGCTCTTATATAAATACATTTTGCAATTTATACAACTGCAAATGTATCTGTAAAAAGGTGAAGCAATGATTGCCCATCTTTTTATAAACAATAATTATTTATGCAAAACAAGGCCTTATCCGTCTGCACCAGTCAATTGTATTCCCTTTAAGCGCATATTTGAACGTGAATACTCATTATCAGGCTAATCTACATTTCATTTTGAAGATCTAAAAACATTCATTTCTGTTCACAACGAACCATATTTACCCCCACCCCAACACAGGGTTTTTTTGTGCCGAATAATTTCGCAAAAACTTGGATTAAGATGCTAAATATAAAACTATTAGGCTACTTATAAAGCCGAATGAATATTAATGTCTGCACCTCTTCATTGACATATTTGTACTTTCTCCTCTGCAGTGGGGATTCCACGTTATCAGAGCCATTCCTCGGTGTGCGACAGGAAAGACTTTGTGTTAAACTTCAACGGCATCTCGTCCTTCCACCCCTCGGCTGGCGGATCCTACTATCACCATCACCACCATCACCATCCCCAGAGCGTCTGTCAGGACATCAAACCGTGCGTGATGTGAGCTGCCCCGTCACCGTGCGCGACGGTTCACAGTGAAACTGCAGCTCCGTCACAAGAGAACAAACAAGCGGACATTTCTTTGGATGTATCGTGGCGTCCGCTTTCACATGTTTGCCTCCAACATGCAGCCAAAGTAGCTTTCTTGGTTGGACTTGAGAAAACTATGCATTGAAGGAAATGAATGAAGAAACCCCAGAGGCCTTTCAAAAAAAATAAAAAAAATAAAAACACTCAGCCAATATGAACCCTGACAAGCGTTTTCTTCTTCAAAAGAAGCTTCAGAAACACAACTTTTAATGTGTTTGCTCTTGTAACATGTGCAAACTAATTATATTCCATGTAACTATGTTCTATCCTATTAGAGTAACTACACCTTGCACTTATTGTATAACCCTTTGCCAACTTTTTGTCCTGTAAAAGGTTTCAATAAAGCTGATATATATTTTAGGCGACATTCCTACAGATTTCTGTCTTTTCATGCACATTCAAGTAGAAATGTTTTGGACTTTTGCACTAAGAGGGCGTGATATTGAGCTTGCATGTGGCATGAACACATAATTCCATCTTGAATATTGCTTTCTGGCCATTTACAGTTATGGTCAGCGGGTTGAAAGACCATTTACTAAATATACAAACTTGTATTTTAACCAAGTATTTAAATTAATGCTGCTTTATACTCATTTGTTTGGCAGCTGGAGTTAATAATAATTAACATGCCAAACCTATGATCAGTTTACAATATGTAAAGCTTGATTATAGATTAAACATATATATCCCTTGCAAACAGCTACAACATTAAGATTATTCTGACATCAGTTATTATAGTAAATTAATATAGACAGGGGCCATACATTGTACTTTAACTTTTGATACTTAATTGCTGTTAATACTTCTTAATTTGTAAGTACAGGATGTAATAACTTATACTTCGTAAGGAGCATTTTTATATTGTAGTATACTTTTTCTTAAGTAATTGATCCCATTACCTCTTCACTGATGGTCAGGTTTTGAATTAGTATTATTCTCTATAATCAGTGACATTCATTAACAAAGGTATGGCAACCTAACGTGCAATATATAGCTTCCACACAAATGTCTGCTTTGAATCTTGTTTTTTAGTCCAAGAAACCTTTTAGTCTTCAATCAATAATGTTCGTTTTCAGAGTGCTTTAAAGACGAAATCTCTAGATTCAGTTTTGGTTTGCAGTTGTGATGATAATGGAGGTGTTGCAGTGGTGGAAGAAGTTCAGATCCTTTACTTAACTAAACGTAGCGATGCCACTGTATAAAAATAAAGCTTCAAGTTTTATTTCTGTATCTCCACTACAAGTAAAAGTGCCCCATTTAAATATATTTTTTAGTGAAATT
This sequence comes from Pholis gunnellus, assembly GCF_910591455.1. NCBI lineage: Eukaryota > Metazoa > Chordata > Actinopteri > Perciformes > Pholidae > Pholis > Pholis gunnellus. Next base: position 20,228,088 of record NC_136530.1, on the reverse strand, counting down.
ACAAAGGTATTACAGCAAATTTTACTTCTATACTTTTTTTTATACATCAGAATGTCCCCTGTGATTATACATTTTTATATTATTGGATTGTCACTACCTTTTTATTAAAATGCAAAAAGGTTTTGAATGTGTGAAGTCGATGAATGTCATGTTGGGCAGTTTAAAGCAATGACTCGGGTAATCTTGTCATTTATATCTCCAAAGTAACTACAGCTGTCAAATCAATGAAGAGGAGTTGAGTTATAAAGTAATATAACATAGAAATGCTTGAGTAAATGTACCAACTACTCCACCCCTGTTGATAAGTAGAGGTATCTGGAAACACGGTTACTTTAAAGCAATATAGAGAGATGAAAAACCACACAGGCTGATCATTAAAGCGTGTAGACGGCTGACATGAGGTGTGGGGCTCAACAGATTGACGTCCTTTGAAGGTAAGACTACAATGTAAAAGGAAGAAGCGACTTCTTAGAAAATCTGATCATTCCACAGTTTGAATATTTCCACATTTTGCATGTTTCACAGCCACCACCAGCATGTCTAAAACAGCTGAAAGTCTCTTTGCCTCCTGAGGCTGCTCCTTTCCATGTGGACGTCCGGGGCTGCCAACATTTCAAGACGCCATATAAACAAAGACACGACGTCTATGGAAATGCAACAACTTGGTATTTTTAGAGCGCAGTAAACAGACCGGACTCGCAGAGAGCTGCCTCGTCACACAAACAGAAAGCAGACTGGGGCGGCTGCACTTGTGCTGCTCCTCTAGGTTGTGTCTACATGGCTTTTGGTCATGACTCAAACGCAGCATCCCCCATGACTAAAATATGCAGATAGAGATTTGGCAGTGGCAGCTCCTTATAAGGCCCCTGACATAATCACAGTTCCTTAAAATGCCCTGTTGAGTCACTATCTGGGTCTCGAATGCAACGTCTCAGAAAATGTTTTCGACCAGGATGTTTAATATCTGTTACCTCAGTGTTTATTTGTCGTGTTAAAGCGCATCGTGGGTTTTCTCTGGACGAAAAGTACTTTGTGAATATCTTTTGTCCTGTAACTTAAAAGTCTGGTTGAATACACAAAATTCAACCAGTTTTAACATTTCTAAGGGATTACAAATGAGAACCATGTGAGAAAGTCATGCTTTCACAAGTTATATTTACAAAATTTGAACTGCCCAACGAGCCACATGTGGACAAATCCTCATGTGGTCCAGTGATGCAGAGAATAAGAAAAGATCTGGCAGCAAATTATACATTGTCTTCATATCTGCTTATAAGCAAGCTTCAGATCCAGAATCAGGCAGAATGTTGGACCGCAACAAAATGTCCTGTGGTATTGGTAACAGAGAGAAGAAAGAACAGTCACATATCAAAAAGAAAAAATGTCTGACTAGAAAACAAAGTCCCTTCTAATTTCCTCAATGCAACCCTCCATGATGAAAAGTCACACAAAGTGGCCTTGCAGCTGCTGGATTTTTCCATGAGAAGATTTTTAAGGTGTGCTGAACTTTCAATATGGTGGAGTACAGCGCCATCTAGGGGCTGACGGCATCACACAGAGGAGAGTTTCTGCAGCAGGAGGATATTTACTTGAGGGATGCACAAAGCAGAGACACAGATGCATTTGGCCAATTTCACATTAACAGTATTCTGAGAAAGCACAAACAAAATCAAATGTGACCTCTGTCTCAGCCAATGATGACGTTCACCTGCTGAATCCCATTCAATTGAATATACAGTATATGTGTATAATACTATATCATATCATATTATAACTGAAGCTGACTACATTCCCAGCCGTCAGTCTTTTAGCTAAACGAGGATAAACAAGTCCCCGGCTTCTTTGTAGTCTACTGGACGAACACAAGCGATGTCTCATTTGAACTCTCGGTTAGATGCCAAACAAATGTGCTGCTCAAAGGGTCACTGTTTCTTCAATATGGACCACAAGCTGGGCAAAACCCACCTGGTTGATTCCACTCAGACACAGTCACGGTCCACAGCTTTTTGGCAAATTGTGCTCAATTACAAATGTGACCCAGCCTGCTGTATCACTGAATACAATGCATCGTGTTACTGTATGTGTGGAATCCCTCACTGTTTGAGGCTGACCATTTAAAATAACTAACTGAACCGATTCGGCCTTCTCGTTGCTCCCTCGGTAACAAGAATAATAGTTTAAAGCCCTATGAAGCTGTGAAGCTCATGACACATGAACAATAAGTGAAAAGACAATATTGTATTGTAAAAAGAGGTCACTGAATGAGAAGACAGGACTGTTTTAAGTTCTATGGCTCTGATTGGTTGTTTCATTGATTAACGTTTGTTCCACCAATCAGGCAGAGAATAGTAACCTTAGATAGTTTGGCTGAATTGCTTCTAAATCAGAGCGTTTTTGTTAGTAACCATTTTTAAAGTATTTAACACAATGCAAAAGGGAAAACTACCGTCATGCACGGTTTGACGGTAGAGCTGTGCAGGTGTTTCATGTCTCGCCTTTGTTAACTAACTGTTATTAGTGTTATTACCCAACACAATTCCTGTTCATGCTATGCGTACTGTAGCGATTATAGATAATTGAATCATTTGGGTTATTGTATACTAGTCCTTGCTGAGTTAAAGGTAGTTTGGAAGCAAAGGGAAATAATGATAATTTCTTCCACACCATTCGTAGAAGCCTATTATTTGATGTGGTTCAACATGCTGTATAGTTCCTTCATTGTTTCAGAACCAAGCCCGCCTATCATTACTCACCTTCAATATATGGCAACAATACAGAAACATGCTGAAGTGATCGAGTGTCTAAATCTTCCAGAACAATCTCATCGTTTAGCGGATTGATTTGTCGCACCACCCTGTAGGGGCCTCTCCAACGTGGAGCCATTTTGGCAGAGAAGAACTTTTCCACTTTGGAATAAGGTCGATATTTCACCCAGACTCTGTCCTTTTTCCGCAAACGTTTGCTTTTTCCTGTATCGGTCAGACTTGTGTGTCGGTCGGGTCTTGGCCATCTGTGGGTTCTTTAAACTGCTGCAGATTTGTTATTTGGGCCATTTTACGACAGGATGGTTCATCCGGCGTACAAAACTAAAGGTCCAGCTCAGCGTCCACTGTGCCCTGAAGTGTCCGGATAACATTAGGTTATGCAGGTGTCGCTCCTAAGGACTCATGCACAGCTGTGTGGAGGGCAAAACAAGAACTCTGGGAAGTACTTGTCCCGACATTGACGATGTTGGTCCTCCACTTATGATGTAATCATGGCCTTCAAGTTTCGGTTTACCCTTTCAGTGAGGTTGGTCTGTGAATATGAGTTTCTCCACAAAGACTCAAACAAAAGCACCATTTAAATCTTGTGTTTACCAGAGATGTGTTCATAAGTTCCTTAGATATAAGTCAGTCAGCATGAAAAAAGCATAAAAAAATGACTATTGACTAAATTGTAGCCAAATAAAACAACCGATGAGTCGACTTATCAACTAAGAGGGGGCAACCTTGTGGAAGGGTTGACTCTGAAGAGGAGAGAGAGCCCAGAGCTTGGCAGTGATACAGGAACAGTTTAAAGCTGTCAACGAGCAGCCAGCTGGCTGCCTGGTCACAACCACCAGCCAGCAAACCAGAGGGAAAAGAGAAGAAGAAGAAAAAATAAAAGGTAGGCATGTCTGGCCCTGTAGATGAGATACGGGATGCACCTGTTCCACAGCTCTCAAAGAAGACCAAGACCAGTAACAATAACAACAAAGAGGTTGTACCCAAGAAGGAACTCAATAAATAGGAATGGATGCCCTCCAACCAGCCACCGCTTCCCAGTATTGGAGGCGATAATTTCTGTTCTGGGGGCCGCCTGAGTCATCAGCTACAGGGGAAAAGAAACGTTGAGAAGAGGCCTCTTGGACATCAACAAGCTTCCTGGGGACAAGCTTGCCCGTGTAGTGCATATCATCCAGTCCAGGGAGCCCTCACTAAAAAACTCGAACCCTGCAGGAGATCTAAATTGACTTTGAGACGCTAAAGCCTTCCAACTGTGCAATCTGGAGAGATAGCATTATCTCTGAGGGATATCCTGAGTCCTCCTGCCTTCGCAAGAAGAAAAGGGTTCCGGTTGAGAGGCCTGTGCCTCCAAAAATCCTCTTCAGAGAGCAGCGGCTCACCGCACAGACAGCGTAGATGCAGGGACAGGACTAATACAGCATCAGAAGAAGTAGGGCCAGTCTGTGCAGGAGGTGAAGAAGACGCATTGGACATGTTCACGTTCACACTGGCCCTGCTCAGACTGGGCTTCCTTCCCAAATTACAGGCCTTCAGTCCAGCAGTCGGATGAAGTAAAAGCATCCGCCATCTCCTGCAGGTTTCACTGCTCCTGTAGCTGCTCTGGAGTAACTTTGAGTACCTGCTGCCTCTCATGCATCTGTCCCACCGCACAGGAAGCTCCCCCTCACCAGCATCCCCACGCTTCAACCAAGTACAATTATACCTGCAGCGGTTACAGCAGGCCTCTCAGCCCCTAGTAGTCCATGTGGTACCATTCGCTCCAGGCACAGACTCGTCAAACAGCAGCAAAAACAACAATCAGGGCAGATCACTGCCTTCTCCCCAGCTCCCTATTCAGTCCCCAGGCTCAGCCGGCCCCATCACATCAGCAAGCTAATTACTGCCACTTTCAACAAGTCTACAAGGTACAAAGTAGGACCTAACTAATGTTGGTATTTGTTAAGGACCTTCCGAGCATGTCTACCGGAGAATTGTTCCTGCTGAGGAGGTAGAGCACGCCGTTCAAAATCGGAATATCGGTGATTCGATCCCCCGCTTCCCCTGTCCCCCGGTGTCCTTGTCCTGTGTCCCGAATTGGAGTGCGAGTTTGTTTGTGTTTGTGTATTTAGATTATATTCTGACGGGCAGGTTGGCACCATGTAGGGCAGCCTCTGCCATCAGTGTATGAATGGATGAATGTCAATATGTAGCGTAAAGCACTTTGAGAGTCTTTTGAAATCCTACAAGCTGGTGAATTGTAGCTGGTGCTGGTTTCACCAATTGGAGCTGGTAACTGGTAAGAACCGTAGCTGGGCCTGGTGGTAACTTGTGAGAATCTGAGATGGTAGCTGGTGTGACCAGTAGTAGCTGGCTAGCTGGCCTGTCCGCTGTCAAAAACCTATGTGTCCGTGAGCTGGCTCCGGTTCTGCAGATGTTTAACCTGACCTGACTCTACGCATCTATTGCTGTTATTTAGGCTTAACTGGATCCTGCTTTTCTTCCGCTTCTTCGCTGAGCGGGCTTGTTTAGAGCCTTCAGTGCCACCGGGTTGATTTTTTTTTTCTTTAAAGCTTCATCGTTGTACTAGAAACTCCTTATCCACAGCTCCTTGTTGTATGTTTACAATGGTTCCGTCTCTCTCTAGAGCACTCATAGCTTTTTTTCTAGTCGCTATAACTAATACTGAAGCATCTCCTCTTTCAGTTCACAGACATTGACCTTATCTGGAAAATATGCTCAGTAAAACCCGGATCTTTGCGTATCTGGAAACTGGTGTAAGAAAAGACCTTTCCAGACTTTAATCTGCAAAAATAAGATGGAATCTTTCAAGCATCCTGGAGAATTCGGAAAATTGTCTGAGCAGATTGAGTCAAATGACAATACAGATGAAGTGGGCAGTGAGACTGATAGTCTGCGACAGTCGCTTCTTGTGGAATTAGAAAGGAATGGTTGCACTTGAGGGTTTATTGGAGATATCGCACCTTAACAGATACAACATCTGAGAAGGGGGACATTCATGGGTAGAAATGGCCACTTGCCTACCAGCCCACCTAATCACTGACATGACGTGATGTAAAATAATAAACTGTCTTAAGCTGCTTCAGATGCTAATACATCCCCCAGGTGATAGTGCAGCATTTGTCTAATAAACTGCGGTACATTTCTGGTAACAACACGAATAAAGCCACAGACTAACTGACAAAATGTGTATCCCGGTAATTAAACGTTTGCTTACCGGGTGTGAATGCCCAGGAGCATTTTAGAGACATTGCCCATTATCTAATATCTTGAGGGTTTTTATGTTGATGCATCTTCTGTTTCCACTTTCTTTCTACACAGGAAATATGAAAAACTTTATTTACACGTTACAAAATCCTGAGGGACTTGCTGACACAAATTGTTTAAGCCTATTATTTATTTATTTTTGTCAATTTTACACTAAAGTCAAAAATGTTCGGTTAGTAAAACTGTACAGATTATTAAATTGTCAAATGACTGAACAGAGAACTTACCCCCCCCCCCCCCCCCATATATTCAGGCCTTTTCTCTGTTGCTGCATGAACAAATATAGTGTGAAGTTCCAACATCTTGGAAATGTTTGTTGAACATTTCTACTGGTCAGTTTCTATGCTAATCTTGATTTAATTTGAAATGGCGTGCAAATAAAGATGGATAAGACTGCTTGTGTGTCATTGTGTGAGAAAAGTAGGCCACTCATCAGTGCAGCTAAATCAGAAACAGCTCAATCTTAAGGAAAGGTTTTCTGCAGTCATTTCCCATGGCCTTTGGATTTTCAGAGACGCTCTGCACATTTGTCCGACTGGTCTTAAATGTTGAGTTTAGGGGTAGAAAAAAAAAAGAAGGGGAAAAACTGCCACACTGTGAGGAGCTTTGTGGCCTTGAGAGCAGCTTCACCCTCTTCAAACCAGTCACAGCCGGAGCAAGATTAATGTTTTGCACATGGATGATTGGCAGCTATTTATTTGAAAACCAATTCCAATGTGCTCTTTGAGCGCATGACTTTGAGGTCCTGGAATATTTTGGAAATCTGTCTGTGTTTAATTAGGCACTTAATATAAACACTGTCGATGACACACTGAAGTGCCTGCAAAACAATTTTATTCTCGATCCCTCAGGGGTAAGAATTCATAGAAAAAGACCACAAACTGATGTGAGGTCACCAGTAAAAATACAGAATTTAAATACACTTATTTTTTTATGGACATTCCTTATGGAATTGTGGACCTTATTGAACTAAAATGAGCCTTTAAAATAAAGGTTTCCTTTCTTTACCTCCCTGTTATTGCATGTGCATCAATGTAGCAGCAGAGGGGGCTATGATACTACTTAATGCCAGTTTGTGTACTGAAATTACCTACAAGCTGGTGAGGCTGGTGGCAACATGTGCATCCAGTGATGGTGGTGATGGTGGTGATACCTAGAAACCAGAAATAAAGCAGATGTTACATTACTTACAATAACAGACAGACAGACAGAAATTGAACCAGCATTCCCCCGTGGATGGGAGCAGAAAGGAAGAAAAATATGCTTCATCAACATGTTGGGGAACATTTAATGGTTTATAAACCTTTATTGCACAGATCCTGTATTTGCTCTCTTTGTCTTTCCTGATTAACAACCAGTTGCATGAGTCATCAGTCATCAGGTACCTTGCCTCACTATTTACATTGTTTGCTATTTCTACTCCACTACTATACTCTCAGAGACACATGTTGTACTTTCTACTTCAGGATCAGAATCAGCTTTAACAGGACTGTTAAGTCGAGATGAAAGGCGTTGAGAAAACATGTCAGGTTAATTGTCGGATGTTCAAAAGTTCCTCCCTGGAGAATGTAAGAAGACCGGAAACTACATTTATTTATTAATTAGTTACTCTATCAGGATAAGATAAATTAGCCTAAACTACCCAACAGTAAACTAATGTTATGTAAAGTCATTAATGTGAGCGCCACCTTCACCTGCAACATTAAAGTCATGAACATATTATTTCAACAATAATTATAATTCAAAAATAGGCTATAATATATTAGGCTATATATCATTTTGAAATGGGGCGTTCTGTATAATTACTATTTTTACTTTTGTTACTTTAAGCAGGTTACATTTTGATGCTAATATTTCTCTACTTTCACTCAAAGGTGCAACATTCTAGATTCTGAGCACATCTATTGCCTCCACAAGGCTCTCAACGTGGGGATTGTTGAGCAGGCAGCTCACGGCTAACGGTGCTAACAGTGCTAACAACAACAACAGACAGAGCTAACCGTTTTTACCTGGGAGGGAACTCTATTCTTCTGCGATGACTCCTCTGTTGGCCAGGGAGCAGTGAAGATAGCATGAGCTAGCCAGTGGGGCTCACATGCACTAACATGCACTAAAGCTGCCAGCTCGGCTATCTAAACAAAGAAACGGGAAGATTGGATTACAACAACAACACACACACTCACACACTAAAGGGAGAGCGTTATTACTCCACTCTATCTTTACATAGCAACTCGTTTTTTATGCCATATCAATGATTTGAATATCAAGAACCTTTAAGCATTTTGACTGCAGGACTTTGGAGCAGAGTAATTCTACATTGTGCTATTTCTAGCCAAGGCCTGCTAAAGTATAGAACCATACAACGTCCATCCATCGTGCACTTCTAGGGACTGACCACTAGGGGGCATGAGTGTGTCGTAGGCCTACATTAAGAAAACCTTCAGCTTCTTCTCAGCAGGAGTTTCTGGTTAAAACCTATGTAGTAAAAATCAAATTGAGTTCTCCTAACCGTTAATTTATAACACATGGACTCCACTGTAATTTTCTCATAATATTTACATATTTAAGGACGTCTAGATTCGATGTGCTTTTTGTATTTGGTGCAAGAAATGATCTTGGAATCTCAGTATAGTGACAGATGAAGGGATCCGTGCTGCCGATAAGAACGGGTTTGTCCTGTAACCGTTAACGAATGGCACGAATAATTAGTCAACCACATTCAACCGCAGCTACAGTCTCTTACACCCACCTGCGGGTCGCTGGTTCAGTTCCCTGAAGGGCCAGTTCTCCCTCCACACACACCGACACGATGCTGTCGACAGGGGTCACTGGTCAGTCGTGGCCGGTTCAGAGGACTCACCGGCCGGACCTCGCAGGTGACGGCCCGCTCTGCATTTGCTTCGTCACGAGAGGCCTGACAACACGTGCAAATCACAGAACAGAGAGCAGCATGGAAACAAGCAAGTGAGAAAGTATCGCTTCTCACAGATGATCACTGTTTTATCAGTTTGTTGTTTTTTATTTTTTTTATTTTCTCCTCTCTCAAATAAATACAAATTCTGAAAGAGCTGTTCTCTTAGTCATTCTGGTAAATCTCCAGGATAAAGAGGAGATAAAGAAGCTGACTTGTAGGCCTACCTCTATTATTGCATTAGGCCCGTATTTTTTTTTAATTAATATTATTGTTATTTCCATTGGTTCTCGTGCATGTTAACGATGAACTGCAGGGTTTTATTTGTCCAAAAAATATGTTAAGTTAAAAGGCAAAGTTTGAACAAATGCACAGTCGAGCTTTATGTTAACTTCACAGCTTTACCAGAATTACTTCTGTCAAAGAATAGATTCTGGAGATGTTTAAAAGTTTTAAATGTAAATATATTTGCAGAATTTAAAGAATATGCAGGTGAATTTTATAAACGTATTTACATGTTGTTGAAAGCCATAAACTTCAATGAGAGATAGGACAGTTTTATAAAGTTTGATAAAAATATCATGTTGGAGTTGAAACAGAACGGCCTTGGCTTAAAAGTTGCAAAAAAAACTCACACATTACATTTTGTTCTGATTCATACTTTTAAAATAATTGTATACGATCAATTAAAACAGGCATTTCTCTTCATTTTCTAATAGATATTTAGACACATAAGTATATAAAAAAAATATGGAAACAAATGATAGCCTAGTCATTATAATACTGAATTAATAAAATTGAAATACTTTAGAAATACATTAATACAGGAGTGTTAAAGCGGCAAACGTCCTCTTGATAACAACAAATCAAATAAAGAAAAAGGAAAAGGAGATTAAAAGACAATCATTAAATAGTGGTTATTATTGCATTCTGTTGTTTTCATACGAATGTTGTCAGTTTGATAATACACTAATAAAATAAAATAAATGTATATTCTCTGTCATGTTAAAAAACGACAGAATAACTACACCCTTCCCGTAATGGCCTCCATCTTCGTAATGTTTTTAAACGATTGTTTCCATCATTGCTGGGAACACACCGGTGTTGTTTTGAGGATTTACAATCAACACGACGGAACATAACTTTCTAGAAGCCACGGGGGGTCTCGATGGCTCTGTTAACAGCCGTTCCGTGTGAATGACATTTGGAAGGTCTTCATCTTTAAAAAAAAAAAAAAAAAGAAGAAGAATCCCACCTCAGTCTCAGCAGCCGCTCGCACCCAGGGGACCTTTTCTCACCCATCCCGACCAAATGATGTTCATTTAACCTTTAATTAGTTTCCACACACCGCCCACCGACGCTGTCGGGAGGCCCCCGCACTCTTTCATGTCCGTCTGTTTATTCAGAGGCTCAACAGCAGCTGATGCGAGTTCCTCGCAGACTGCAGCCTGATGAGTATTGGCTCATTTTGCATTCGTAATTCCTTTGGTCTAGTTACGGGTTAAGGTATCGAAAAATATGTTAAACCGTTAATTTAGGAGAAGGCCGAGTATTCCCGGGCCTACACGGCTGATATGAGACAGATATAACAGAATATATACTTGTGGGTGGCCGTTTTGGTACATTTTGGGAGCTGCGTTTTCATTTCCACTTTTACGTTACGAGTTGTGATATTTGGGAGATGAAGAGGAGGGTACACGGATTTGGTCAGACGTTTTAAGGCTTGTAACCCCACAATAAACTCAATATTCTCGTTTTAAGAATAGACTAATGAAAAGTTATGTTATGACTAACAATATGATACATTAATACAAAATAATAAATGTCTCACAAATTGAGTAATTAAGTGTTTTTAGGCACACCCTTAACAGCATTTTAATAACTCCATGGAGTTATGAGGAGAGGGGGAAGGAGGGAGGAGGAGGAGGAGGAGGAGGAGGAGGAGGAGGGTAGTAACTTTTGTCGCCCATACAGCTTTTCCACAGCTTCATTTCGTCCTCCAATTGGATGATGGAGCACACTTTCGGGGAGGAGCAGCTCGAGTAGCCAAAAGGGAGGAAAAAATGTTAAGGGTAAAAAAAAGTTCCTAGCCGTGTGGACTCACGCTCCTCTAGTCTTACTTTTAGCCTTTGTCGGTTTCCCAAATGTTCACTGCGGCAGCGTGCGCTCTGTCCGGTTCACCGTGGCGAGCTGTGGCTTAAAAAAGAAGGACTTCCAGACGATACAGCAAGAAGAGAACCCAGTAACAGAATCGGAGCACACGGCGAAGTTGCGAGAGCTTCTGGAGGGGACGCAGTTTGGGGAGGTTTTACGCATTGCGCAGGATGCAGGCGCGCTACTCCGTCTCCAGCCCCAACTCTTTGGGAGTTGTACCGTACATCAGCAGCGACCAGAGCTACTACCGGGCCGGCGGTGGATACACCGGGATGCCTGCGCCCATGAGCATGTACTCCCATGCGGCCCACGACCAGTACCCGGCCAGCATGGCCCGGGCGTACGGACCGTACACCCCTCAGCACCAGCCGAAGGACATGGTCAAACCTCCCTACAGCTACATCGCTCTCATCACCATGGCCATCCAGAATTCACCGGAGAAAAAGATCACCCTGAACGGGATTTATCAGTTTATCATGGAGAGGTTCCCGTTCTACCGGGACAACAAGCAGGGCTGGCAGAACAGCATAAGGCACAATCTGTCTCTCAACGAGTGCTTTGTTAAAGTACCCCGGGACGATAAGAAGCCCGGTAAGGGCAGCTACTGGACTCTTGACCCGGACTCCTACAACATGTTTGAGAACGGCAGCTTCCTACGGCGCCGGAGGAGGTTCAAAAAGAAGGACGTGCAGAAGGACAAGGACGACCGGGACAGGCAGGGCAAGGACCCCTCGTCACACACGCCGGGCAGTGAGCAGGACCCGTTGGTGCAGGGCTCTCATCCGGTGCGGATCCAGGATATAAAGACGGAGAACGGGACCTCAACGCCGCCGCAGGCCGCTTCCCCGGCCCTGAGCGCCGTGCCCAAGACCGAGAGCCCCGACAGCAGCAGCAGCAGCATGTCAACGGGCAGCCCGCACAGCGTGCCCTCCACCCGGTCGCTCAGCATGGATGGACCCGAGCACCACCAACACCACGGCCAGGTCCCGGCGCAGGGCTTCAGCGTGGATAACATCATGACCACCCTGCGGGGGTCTCCGCAGGCCGAGCTGTCCCCGCCACTCATCGCCTCCTCTCGGACAGGTATCGCCCCTTCCATGTCGCTCAACTACTCCCCGAACCAAACATCCGCATACAGCTCGTCGACCTGCAACCAGAACGCCATCTCCTCCAACTCCAACGCGACCTATCACTGCAACATGCAAGCCATGAGCCTGTACGCGGGGGACCGGTCCTCCGGCGGCCACCTGGCGCCCTCCACCACGGTGGAGGAGGCTCTGCCCGACTATTGCATCACCGCGGCCGCGTCCCCTCTCGGACACAGCAACCTGAGCCAGGCGGGCCAGGACGGCCACCACGCGCACCAGGGACGGCTCGCGTCCTGGTACGGGGACCTGAGCCACTTGAGCCCGGGTTATCCGGCGCAGCAGCAGAACTTCCACTCCGTGCGGGAGATGTTCGAGTCCCAGCGGATCGGGCTGAACGGCTCCCCGGTCAACGGGAATAATAGCTGTCAGATGGCTTTCCCATCCGGCCAGTCCATCTACCGCACCTCAGGAGCTTTTGTTTATGACTGCAGCAAGTTCTGAAAGCCAAAGTGTTGTCTTATAAATTAATAACTCTAATATATGTTTTACATTTTGTTTTGTACTTTTGATCGTTTGCTCTCACTCCGAATGGACATAAGAGATTCAGAGACTTTTTTTTTTTGTCGAGACGTGTGTAACACCGAAAACACGTAAGTTTTCTTCCCTCTAACTTTGAGAATTGTTTATAAAGATGGCTCAAATACCAGCTGTTATGACCATATACTGTAAATTATAACCTAATATAGTAATTTATTTTTTAGAAAAAGGGGAGTGTTGGATATTGAGGACCAAACACTTTAAGTTTTTCCAGTTTTCTTATTGCTTTATGTGTCCCAGTTCTTGTATAGAAATAGAGGGGGGGCTTTGTAGTCTGTACTGACTTATTTTATTCATTTTGTCTTATTTTTTAAAAACTATTTTGAAGGCATTACATTTTGTTTGTTTAATAAAGTGCCGTCTATTTGATCTTAATTTGAGTGATTTATTAGCAGTGGGGAAGGAGTTTTTATTTTATTTTATTTAACTAAAAGATGGATAACCAGGTAGAAGCCAAAATGTGTTTGAGGTGTAAAACATTTGACGTTATTTTTAACTTGCTAAAAATGGAGGCCAGTGAGAAACGCTCTTTTTTTGTAAATAACCAAGGAGTGTGTAGCCTAGTTTTATTGGCGTTTTAGCCGATATTTGAGTCTCTCACTGCATTATTTGGATTATTTTAATTAATGAAAGAAAAAACTAACTAAACAGTAAGTAAGGCGCATAGGACTTGTTTGGTTCAAGAAGGAATATTTTACTAAAGGTTATCAGGGGGTCTGCGGGCCTACTTGGCGCAGCAGAGGCCAAATGTAACCGTCCAGAGGTTACCTCATATATCAAAGAGGTGAAACGCATTCATGTTCATTTTGACTTTCAGTATAAAAACCTAGACCTTTAGATTGAAGATATTTGACATGCATAAGTGTAAATGCAGCGGTAAATAAACTCACGTGTGGCAGCAGTTCAGCAGTGCGGTTTGAACTCACTAAAGGCCTTTTGAGCGAAACAAATCAGTCATTACAAACCGAGCAGGCTTCCGTCTGACTGCTGTTTGTGAATGATGGGAGGTTTTAGATGCACAACAAACAACTGCAGCTGCATTTGTTTTGGATGTCTTCAGGGGACATTTTGCTGCACGAGCAGACCCCACAGGTCCTGCAGATGCATGATGGGGACGGTCTGACTGAGATGTGCTATAGAAGGATGTGCTTTACGTTCTGCAGGCTAAAGAATTACAGCAGCACTGACCTGTTATGACTGACTGAAACATTGCTGCTGTCAGATGTTTATTTATTTCTGTGATTCCCTGATGACGTGAGGCACCCCCCCCCCCCCCCCCCCCCCCCCCCCCACACACACACACACACACATAGACCCACACCAAAAAAAGAGACCCAGATTCCTATGAAGATCATTACGCGATTTGTGTAGCCTACCTGCAGTGAGATCCATGGCAGCGTGCATGTCCAGTTATTATCTAGATATTAGTATTATGAGATAAAAAATAATCAGAAAAAGTTATCATTGTGAACCATTTAATAGAACGTAATAGTGAAATATCTATAATCTATTATAAATACAATTATTCTGACAACATTCAAATCAGCAATAATAACACTCATAATAATAATGATATATCATTATTATGAGTGTTAATATTACTCATGAATCATCATTATTGATAACAATAGCAATAATGATGATTCATGAGCATTATAATAATAACTAAGTTTTGTGTTTGAGCTCCTGGAGCCTCCTCGTGTGTTTTGATCCAGCGGCCTTCAGGCTGTCTGCCTGTGTGTGTGTCTGTCTGTGTGTCTGTCTATCTGTCTGTGTGTGTGTGTGTGTGTGTGTGTGTGTGTGTGTGTGTGTGTGTGTGTGTGTGTGTGTGTGTGTGTGTGTGTGTGTGTGTGTGTGTGTGTGTGTGTGTGCGTGTGTGTGTGTGTCCTTGCAAGGCGGATCAGGCGGTGAACGCTTACATGTGATTGTCAATTTCAAGCCTGGTTGATGAGATTTTAATGAGTCAGTAAAACTAAAAATTCCAGCGCACAAACGCTCCCCAGGGCCACCAGTCAGATGAGTCAAGCCCATAAAACTAACGTAAACAATGCGCACCACTGACACTGCACCTTCCGCAGGGGATTAACTGCAAAATGACGTTTAAAACCACAACATATGCACAGAAAGCTGACTAATAATAATAATAATAATAATAAAAACTATATTCTTGCTTTTAAACAGACATCTTTGTGATTGATGCGGCACTCAGGGGTCAAGGAAGGAAAATCCTGTCACGGCTGAGAATAATTTTTCATTGTAAGGACAAGACAGGAGGAGGTGATGGGGGTCAATAGAGAGGATGTCAACAATGCACTTTAGGAAAGGACGGCGAGAAGCCTGCAGTAAAGCCTGTCACTGCCTTATCTTAAAGCACCTTCACTGGGACTGTGGACTGCAGACCGGAGCCGGAGGGCTCGTGCATTGTTGTGGCAGTTTACAGGTTCTGCAGCGTTCGAATGAAAAGACTCCCAGAGGAGGAGAGGACAGGAAACGCTGCCATTACCCGCAACGGGCGCACAGATAGCGCATTCAAAAAGATCCGTGTTGTGTTGGAGGTATTTTTATGTTCATTACTTCCCATCTATTTCAAATATAGGCTACATCGCCCCAGGGTGTGTAGGTGCCTGCAGTGCTCACACTATGATGCGCATTTACAAAGACGAATCAGTGCAATGTGTTGCGTTTTAGTGAGATGCAAAGCAACCCGATAGCTCACATCTCATGTAGTAAACGTTTGTCAGATACCAAAGAATTTACAGTGGATTCACTGAGGCGAAACTACTTTCTTGCGCATTTTGGATTCTTAAGAAGCTTATTTTTTTCACGAAAGCATCGCTGATTATTTTGTATATATTTGATGTATATAAAAGCGACATTATTAAAGTGTTCTATTTCACTTTTAGCACATGTTTGCAGCTGAAGCAAAATATATTCAAAAAAATGCACGCGGAGAGCTCTTGGATAATTGGCGTTCATGGGTTACGTCCAAAATCGGGAGAATAAATCCCCGGATATTAAATGTAATCTGTTTTTTGAGGTCCTACAACACTTATTTAAATTAGGAACAAATATGTATTTGATATCAAAACCTTACAAAAGGACATTCAAATAGTATAAACAGAATATTGGATTACACACTAAAGGCGTTTAACTTTAAGTGCAGACAATTTGTGGCAACTTAAAACTAATATATGTAGGCTTAATTATAAGACTCTCACTTTTCAGTCTGAAGTGTGCATGTGTGTGCATGTGTGTGTGATGGCCGTCATTCAACACAAGCAAGGTGAAAAAAAAATTAAATGTCCTCTGATGAATTTCATGATGATTTGTTTTATGCGTCACTGCTGATATCTGGATTGACTAATTTTTTTTAAAGAAAACGTTATTTGTATTTTCACCTATTCCAAGATTTTACAGCCTGGATCATTGTCTACGTTGTGACTCCTATTGAGCTTTTACTTTTTAAAATGTTGTGACAACACGTCTCTCTCGAGTAATTGAAGAGCTTTAACATCAGCAATGGAAGAGTCAGGTTTCTGTTAATTATTTTGTCCCAATTACACTGGTTCTCTAGCACATAACCAGCTGAAAAGGGGCAAAACAAAGTCTTATATTTTGAAGGAAGCATGATATTTAGCCTCTTATATGAAATTATGAAAACATAGATTTTGCTATCCAGCAGGCCTTAACCATAGTAGGCCTACGTTATACATAATATATCATGACAATAGAATTCGAATTTAGTTTCCTGAGAATATCTTTTTATGACAGCGAATCAAAAGATGTGCTTTACATTAAACAAGTCAAAATGTGCTCACAAGCGGTTACTACAACATTAACTTCTTTCTCCCTGCAGGCTTGATTTGAGATATTTCCCCCTAAAGTAGAGCTACTCATTGTCCATTACATTTGACATGAAATACATAATATTCTTATCTTAAGGACTCATGGAATCATGAGCTTAAATTGACCGTTTGAAACGTTTCATCCCTTTAAAGTGTTTGTTTAGCTGCATGACATGTTCTTTTTATTGCTCTACATTCGTGGTCCAAAAATCCCGGCGAGCTTTGCTTTCTTTGAGTGCCAACAGTGAACCGGATCACAAGGCTCGCCTAATTGTTGTTGAGCGGTACGCGGTGCACCTGCGAGAGGCTCCGGGCTCTCTGTGTGTTTTCTGCTCTCAGCGCGGTTTCAGGCGCCCAAACAAAGCTCAGAGCCACATCTGTTTCCAATCCAGAGTCCAGGACGATCACAGCGAGACATTTAAACGTCCTGTAGGTGTTGTCCCAGAGACAGACAGAGGCGATCCCGCCCTACACCCGGACCGCTCACTGAGACCCGCAGGGCTCCGCACAAGTTGAATGTCAAACCGCTTAAAAATAAGTTCATTTAGGACACTACTTTACTAAAGTATTTATGCTTTCTGCTCCTTTATTGTTTGTTAGTCATTTTCAATCCACCATTTTTCTGACAGCTTGCATTACTTTACAGATTAACATTTTCGATATAAAATATTATATAAAAAAAAAATATATATATATATATACACACACACTGCAGCACAATAAGCTTTCTTTTTCATATTTTGCCGATAGTAGCCTTTTACTAACCACTTTCTAGTTTTTACATTGTGTTTTGGTGCTTTTACTCGGGCTAAATTAAAGAATAAATCTTTCACTACTCGTAAATTCCCCCAAATCTCGCTAGCTGAAATTTTGCGGAATGTTGGGCCCAAGACGAGCTATTAAAGACGAAGCCTGTTATTTATTATAAAGTGTTTATTTGGATTATACTAATTCGATACTACATGAGGAAATTACTATTTCTAATTACAGTCGTGGAAGTATTTTTGCAAAGAAGACAGATGAAACTGTAAAGATTAGTAAGACTCACGTGGTTATCCCCTCACAGCAGTTTAAAGATATACTCTCGAATTAAGTGTGAATTCACAATTCACAAATGGAGGCAAAAATATGTTGCTTGTTTAAGAGAAAAAATGCACTTAAATAGCATCTGTAAGGTGGGAAGCGTTTTCACTGTATCAGCGTAAAACAACCATAAGGACTATCATCAGGGCCAGAGCAGATTCAGGCTCCACGCGCTCACTGCGCCCTCGAAATTAGCAGACAGTCTGGACGGACAAGGGGCGTTTGAGAGCGGAGCTCTGCGCGTCAGGCCCGGGGAGAGACGCACTTCCTGCCGAATAAAAGAGCGCAGTGTGCTCGCTAATACAAGCCCTGCAAAGCCGGAGCGAGCGGAGCGAAAACGACAGGAGCTGAGCCAGTCGACCTCTGCACAACCTGGGCAACACACACACACACACACACACACACACACACACACACACACACACACACACACACACACACACACACACACACACACTTATCTGACAGACATACCTGCATTTCCTGGACGAAGATTTGCTGCTTGCTGCCCTGGGCAGGCGTAAAGAGATAAGACAAACGCTTACAAGCAAAAACACACAAACGACCCAAGTGCCTCCTGGAAACCTCCATCTTAATATTAATATGAACATCATTTATCACAGATGTGTTAGCATCAGAAAAAACAGGAGGACAACATGTAAAGACCAGCCTTTATTGTACCAAACAGCTCATTTGTTCATCACAAATATACCCGTTGATTGCTATTTTCCAAGATACAATATGAATTCTTTAATTAATCTATACATTTGGCCATTTCATCCTCCGACAGAGAGAACTTTGACGTCTAAATCAATAAAGTCATGATCAAAAGAAGCAACGACATAAATAAACCCTCAACCCATGCCATCTATATACATAATGACAAGATCAGTGTGGAAACAAAAAAGGCATCCCTGCTATGTGATAACAAAACAAAATCAAAATGACATGACGCTAGAAATGGACACAAGACACAAACAAAAAAAGGTTCAGGTAAATCCCCCTCAACAAAGAAGAAAGCACACAATTACTTCATTTGGAAAAGTCATAAAAAGGTGAAAATACGACAGCTTCCTTCCTCTGTTGGTGGAACACCGGAGTGCTAAAGCGTTTCCCTCCTGGGTGGAATGACGACTGATTTGGACTCAGGCATTTGGGTTTTTCTTCATCAGCTGGATGTCTGCATCCACCATCTCCTTCACCAGCTCCTGCAGAGGGACACCGTGGGCACAAGCTAACATTTAGTCACATTAAAAGAACTTTAAAGAGGAACCAGTCTCTTCAATGAAATAAATCTCTCGACAAAAAGACAGCAGAGCCGCTGATTGTAAATGAAATGCTTTGTCTTTAGTTATGAGGTTTGTATTGGGCCTGCTATTAATGAAGATGCCAACTCTATTTAGTATCAGCAATAATTCAATATTAGCATTTATTGACTTTCAGCCCAAATGTATTTGAAGAATGGCTGATGATTATTGCTGGATATTAAAGCTCCATATTTTTTATATTGCACAGAATATTGTGAAATACCAAAAAAAAACGTCTTTGAATGTCAACTCAGATTTCGGGTCAGTTTTGATTTCATTCAAAATGTTGCTATTCTTATACCACATTTAAATTAGGCAATGTTCTCGTTTGGCTGCCTGTGGACTCTGGCTTTTTAAAACTTTCATAGAAAACTATGTCAACAAATTATACCTCTGGTATCCGTGTCGAGACTCAGGCATCGTACCAACAGTAACCCAAAAACTTAAAACAATACACATTCCTTTACTCACTACAGTATAAGACGCTACCCTGTTATTGTTTACTAAATTATGCTCTACATTAACGCTTGTAAGTAAATAACAATAAGATGTAATTAAAAACAAAAATAGTTATTTGAGTCTCTGCTCTCTGAGGAGACATTTGTCTGATTTGTAATTCAAAACAGTTGAACAGTTAATAACATCAGGTTGATTGTGTGTGTTTTTTGTACATGTGGCTTTGCATACCGTTGTCATATTTTGTCATTTCATTTTATTAAAAACCTTTCCAATAAAGGAAGTGATTTTATATTCCTTCTCATATAAGGTACGGTCGGCTCGTATCAGGCTGACATGATGACTGAGCCGTGACAGTGGGCCTGGACTCGTACTCTTTCTGCTGCTCCTTGACGTGATGGGCCTCAGTAGTCTGAGCACAAAAACTACACTCACGTTAAGAGTGATTTCACATCCTTCATCTCACTATCCCACCCACCTCCTCTGATAACCCCGCCCACCTTCTACATATGCAGATACATGAAGAACTCAGACTCAGACACTTGGTCCCACTTTCATTCTTATAGGCCTTCAAATATATTATTTGTATCCTTGGGCATTGTCCTTTCTGTGGCTCAATTACAGTATATTTCATCAAATCATTCGCCGTCTGTACTCGTGTTGCAAAAATATTCTCATTAATATCATGTTGATTTCATCCAGCTCATCAGATGTGTGACACGCACCTCAAAAGCGACCTTTGGCTTCCAACCCAACCTCTGATATGCTTTGGTGCTGTCGCCTTGCAGGTAGTCCTGTTAAAAGGAAAGAAAGAGGAGAGGGAGGGAGAGGGGGGGAAGAGAGAGGGGAGAGAGAAAAACAAATCATCCGTCATGTCTGATGTGATGCCCACGGGGAGGAGAACCCTGCAGCCAGCTGATGTGTCGTCCTCAGATAAAGACATACTGGATTCAACTCAATGTCCAAACCCGACGTCTGCAACACGGTGCAAAGGATGGAAGCTGATTCTCTCCCCCCCCCCCCACCACACACACACACACAGTATCTCCCCTCTCTCGGGGAAAAAGGGAGGTCACAGAGTCTCGCTGGCCATCAATCGCCCCTCTCGGCTCCCCACCACCGATCTGTCCAGACGGCCCCCGTCGGTGCCAGAGGATGATGAATTGTGGGACTCTGGTGGTGTAACCCCCAGCCCAGGACCCCCCACTCACCTTCCCCCCTCCTCCACCCCTAACTCATTTCCCCCCCTGTTGTGTTTTGCACCGGGTTCAAGATCCAGCGAGACCCTTCATGAGACCACCAAAGAGACCGGAAAAAAGAAAAACTTTCCCCTGTACGTCTCTCTCTCTCTCTCTCTCTCTCTCTCTCTCTCTCTCTCTCTCTCTCTCTCTCTCTCTCTCTCTCTCTCTCTCTCTCTCTCTCTCTCTCTCTCCTATTTCCAACTCAATGTCATCTCTCAGGCATCATCCATATTAAGTTTGTATCAGAAACACACATGTTGGCCTCGAGGGGTCTAATAAAACGTGATGAATCTCCTTTTTCAATGAACTGATAATCTACGTTCCTGAATCCTGCAGCTAATTCCAAAGTGAACGACTGCTCCGAGAAAACCCCGCGTTGAAAAGTCAACAAAGACTTCTATTTTTCTTTCTTTTAAAAGGTTTTTCTTGTAATCTTTAACAGTCGAGGCTTTGGTGCTTTCTCAAGAAACGCGTGGTGGTCTTCCCCTTTTCTTTCTTTGTTGTTTTCCCTCTGCATGGAGGTTGTATTTATATAAACTACATCGCCAGAAGTATGTGGACACCCCGGGCATTTCACTCACGTGTGATTGCTGAGCATCTCATTCCCAAACCATGGACATGAATTGCTGCTATAATAGCCGACGCACTTCTGGGAAATCTTTCTTCAAGGTTTTGGAGCTCGACTGCAGGAATTTGCTTCAATTCAGCCAGAAGAGCATTTAAGTTGATTTATACTTGTGCGTTAAGGAGTTACAGGGTAGCTACGCAGCATATATGCACAGAGCTGCTTTAGCTGAAGAGCCCCTGCTGAAAAATGGCGGCTACAGAGATACCACGTGGAAAGTGAAAGAACGGCGATTGGTCAGCTTCAGCTTCCTGTGTTTCTGATGCTGTGAACTGAATATTTCTACGTCTTAATGGTGTGTTGTGTTATGTGTGTGTATGCACCTTTGCTGTAGCCAAAGACACATTTCCATTGAAGTGGAAAATAAAGATTATTTACGCCCGTACAGAATTTTGTGAGCGAAGACAGCGTGTAGCAAAATGGAAATGCAGTTCTCCTCTCCTTTTCAGTGACACACATCGAGCCAACTCCCCTACACATGCGATCATCACTCTCCATCACGGCGAATCACAGAACGTAAATATGCCAACTGCTCTGAATAGTCTTGATACTCTCTAATGAATGAAGGCAGACCTTCCCACTGTCGCTGCCCGATCCCATGCAGTGCAAGCTGTTGGACACGGTTCAGGTTAAGACTCTGTGAAGTTCTTCCATAGAAAACTGGGACAAACTTATGTGATGACTTTCTTTTTGAGGGCCAAACCTACTGGATCTTGTGCAATAATTGCATTCATTGTAGTGCAATAATTATATTCACACTCTAGCAATTATTCATTTGACTGTTTATTTTAGAGCTATGGATGTATGTTTGCAGAAGTTGTTTTGTTTTTGTGGTATTTTTCCTGAGTGTCTTCAGGACCAGCGCTCCTAATTCCATTGTAAGGACAAGAAAGGCTTTCTATTCTATTGTATTCTATTTATGGACCTGACCTAGTCCATGATCATTATCATGTTGAAACAGGAAAAGGGTTTTACCCCACACGGTTGCCACAAAGTGGAGGCGCATTGTGGTGTCATAACATTTCCATTATTTGGAACCAATATGCTTTACCCGATCCATGAAGAACAGCCCAGCAGTACACAGGCGTCAGGCGGCCATATAGTGAAGAGAGCAGAGTGTTTTATCTGACGTTGAACCTCTTGAAAATGTCTTTTCTGGGTGATCTTATTACAGAGGAACGCTCAAAGGGGCACTGGCATACTTCAGCCTTTTTAGAGAGCAGGGACCCACATCTCAGGCAGGCTCCCCGGCGCTTAATCACAGTCTTCTGATTACACACAAAGGCAAGAACACTGAACACACACACACACACACACACACACACACACACACACACACACACACACACACACACGGAGAACAAGCACAGGCTGATTCGGTCTGCGACACCGCTCGGTTTGGAAACCTGGTTCAGTTCAGGGTGTTTTTTTATTTTTGGACATCACAGGGTGCACATGCAGCCCCGCAGATGAAAGCTACCGGGCCTTTTCCTGTAACGGCAGCACAAGCAGCCCTTTCTCATGTGAGCAGCTCTGTACATTACTCACATCCATTTCTGGCTCCGAAGCCATAACTGGAAACATTTTCAGACTAATTACCTACAGCAACGAGACATAGTTAATCACGGGGCTGAATGTAATTATTATAGGGTGACTTACTCCACAATTACATTAAATAATCCACTTGCTTCATAATTATGTTTATTAGGGTTTGTAATGGTGAACATTTTCAAGCTGGCATAAAAGAAACATCGACTGGTCTCCTCACGAACACTGACGCCGGTCTGAAGTCAAGTGTTGCGCCCAAATTCATTTTTTGGTGCTTCTATGTCCCTTGTTGATCGGTTGCTAAATGCAAAGAGGGCGGGTCTTATCTGGTATGAGCCTGTCAGAGGCCAATGCCAGCAAAAGGAAAGGAAAACAAATGCAAGAAAGCTGGCATGCTGCAGAGCAGTGAAAAGAAAAAGACTCTGAAGCAGCGTTTTGTTTAGTTTCTGTCTGCCTGCATATGTAAATCAAATGAACTGAAATGAACTCAGAGCTGTGACGTAAACGCCAGGCGGCAACCTCCGGGTCTGAAGAGCGATGCCATGAGGAAGTGCCTTAAACTTGCATCCTTTCTAACTGCAATCAAGCAGTTCAGCTTGTTGCAAAAAGAACCTTTGTAAATGACCTTTTAGTAAATTATGCTCCCATTTAGCGTAAAATAGACAATAATGCATGGTTTACTTTATATGTCGTGGCTTTGACTTTGTGATTGACAAAACCAAGATGGCGCCGGCCAAAACCGGCTCTCATATGCCGTCTATGGTTGAAGCCAAAAGACGACGTGAGGAGTGACAGAACGCCCCCCGGCAGGAGAACCCTACCTTTAATGTATGCAGTGACCTTTAGCTACCTGCTATGTGTATAGCCTCAGTCAAGGTGCCATCCATCTTTCATTCACCTCAACTGAAGCCAGACCAACTGACAAATTCAAAAATGTGTTTCCTGCTTTTAGTTGAGCTCCAATTGGTTCCAGCAGACTTCGCAGGTAAAAGTTTGCTTTTGCCGAACTTTAACTCGTGAATTTGCGTCGGCGACCGACACGACGAGTGTTGTCTCATGGCCTTCACCGCTTTCTTTGCTTACCAGCTACAAGTCATCTAGAGACCTGGAGACATGAAATAGGCCCGAGCGTCAGACCTTTCAGATTTGTTATTCATGTATGATTAGGACATTAAACACCGAGGAGTCTGGCACACTTTGCTAGTTGGATTTTGTAGAAAAACAAGTTTATATTCTTTAAACTAAGCCAAATCCCCAAAAATGTACCAATATGGAAACATTTAGCGCTAACAGGAAGAGGTGTACCTTGTATTATCATCATCTTTGTCATCGTCATAGTCATGCCTGGTCTCTGAAATCTCCATCTGAGCTTGGTAGGAGAACATCTGTTGAAATCAGACTCTTGCCTGCTAAGTCTGCCGTCTTAGCACACAACCACACGGTTCAGCATCCAGGAAGCTAATCCAGGCGCCTGGTCTTTCTCAACCAGGATTTCTGCAGGTGACAGACAATCTCACCCTCACAGATCCGTCTGCAGAGCGCGGCTCACTGGAATAAAAAAAGCTGCTTCCAAACTGCTAACAAGAGCGTTCTGCGGCCAAGTGAACTCACCCCAAACACAGCATGTAGCAAATAATTCAACACAAACTACTAACAGATGCGGGGGCACAATATAATCGTCATATGGATCCGATTTTGAACCAAACCCAACGTTTTGGTATATCCTGTTTAAAGCAGCGCTCTGCCCAAGTCTGAAACTACGCAGCAGCGGTAATAACAACAACTAGAAAGCCGAAGATTAGCCGTGACAAGATGTGTCCCTCACCCTGCGAGCATTAGAAACATTTTAGAGATTATATTTCATTATATGAGCTGTACGCCCACTCACCATCTGAGGCCATGTTACAGGCCGGTGGGTGAGCATCACGGGCTCCGAGCACTGATGTGCATCATGAGTGGGAATTAAGAAACGCGTATGCAAATGCTTTCATACGAGAGCCAAAGTTGGAAAAATGGAGACCAGAGTTTTATTTGTTATGATGTGTCTGATGGGTTCAGAGCAGGCGCAGTAGTGGTACACACGAGTATTTGTTTTTGAAAATGAAGGATGAAACTCAATACGACAGCATCCATTAGCTTCAGTGGTTGTTGCTACAGAAGATCCAAAAAGTGATTCAAGCCACTAAATTAATTCAAGACGAAGCTCAAAAAATCGCAACATAACCTAAAGTTGTGATTGGCTGTTTTACAGCAATGCTCTCAGGTAGTCGCATTATCTTTTACTGTTGTCATGTACAGAATTGCGTGAATTTATTTGTCAATAAATCAGTTTCATTTTGAATCACTTGCCAATTGGTAGAACTGACAAATCAACCAGGAGACTTTTATGGCTCTCCAAGTGGCAGTAACGCTCCAGTGGCTCACCGGGGACAAATGAGCGCTGTAGGCTCTGTTCCACCAACATCTGTTCCTCAATGGATGTTCTCGTGGTGGTTGGGGATATTGGGGAGTTGAAACATGCTCATGGCATTTTAAGTCCATATTTTATGATGAATAATTAGTTTAAGTTAATCTGAAAAGGATCTTGTTTTGGCCGTGCTGAATAGGACTTCTGCCACTCAGAAGAAAAGACAGAAGAAGCATCACCTTACACTGGAACATGTCTTGGTGAGGAGGACGGCTATCTAACTGTGACTCTTACTGTAAGTTAACCGGATTGCTTTTTATATGGTTCATGGTTTTGGAAGGCATTGACAAACAATGTCATCCTGGCATTATGCGGCACCGGAGAAGAAAAACGCTGCCATGGGTTATGTTTCCATTTAGTATGACATACTTGCTGATATTTAGTTTGATCAGAAGCAGGACGAGAGGTGGAGGGTTGACCTTGGTACTATACAGGACTGTTTCTGCCATAACCTTGATGATACAATCTCATGCTCAGACAAGAAAAGTGTCTGTTTTTTTCTCCAGCTCTAATGCAAAACTTCAGTATATGCTCGCCGGCCACATGGCCTATCATTCCCCCTATCCCTCTCCCTTCTTGCCTTTTTCCCCCCACGACACGCTCCACTCTAATAAAGACGAGACGCCATAAAAAATAATCTTTAGAAATGTAAAAGTGAGAGACGAATAGAGTGTGATCATGGTTCATAAAGCACACAGGCAGTAAAAGGCACTCAGGGAAGGCATTTAACGCAAAGGAATTCTGGTATCACTGCAAGGCCTTTCAATAAATCACACAGCACACCGGGGCTGACCTCCGAACACATAAGGGCACGCACACAAACATGTAGCAGCGTGTGAACACACACACACACACACACACACACCTACAACACATGTATGTCGGGAAAAGTAGAAATAAATGCTAAATGTCAATAATATTACTTTCTTCCTTCTGGAATCACAACTACTTACGGGAGACACATCAAACGTTCTTGAGAAAACATCTCTCCTCCCCCTCCCTCCCTCCCTCTCTCTCTCTCTCTCTCTCTCTCTGAGGGGTGCATGCTGGGAGACTATGATGTGGTTTTGGAAGTCCAGCGTCTCTGGTATTTGTACAGTAGTGGACATGAGGCTGCGAATACAGAGACTTCAAAGAAAATCAGATACAGCGGCAGAGAATGCTGTGAGGGTCTGGAGCCCACGGCCGCCATGTCCCCCAGCAGACCCAGATGTTCCGAGCAGACCCAGAGGTGCTGACCTCGCCCTCGCTGGGCTTTTGACGAAAGAACTCGACCCTCATCCTGGACTTTTTATACACAGGATGACGACGGCGCCATTACGACAGCGATGGGAGACATGAAGGAGGGATGAAGATGAAAATTCTCCAACTGCTGCCTGCCTGTAGGGGACATGGAGGCGGCTGCGTTCACCCTGCGACCAGGTGTGTGAGCTGGTCTATGTGTGTGCAGGTCGGGACACACTCCCAGCAGGAAAAAAAGAAAAGCAGAAAGAGTGAGCTTCATTTGTTCAGACTCAGAACCACAAATCTGTCACTGGTCAATTTCTAACGCACCTCCACCAGCATCGCCTCCACTTACTTTAAAGCACAAAAGGCCCCCGGTTTCAGCTGGAGGAGGAAATAAGACACTCATGTGGTGGTGAGCATACCACTGGTTGTCTCTTTTTCTGCAAAATTCTGAATTATTATAAATACAGGGCACCGTGTTTATATTTTTGGATTGCACCGGGAATATTTATGTACACTATGGTATTAAAGCTCATTGATGTTAAAATATATATATGTTTTTCTCTTATATTTCCCCTTCAGTTGCTTTGAGGCAGGACAATCACTAGCTCTTCATCGACACCATATGATGTTTAGTGAGTGAAATATGTAAACCCATGGTTTTCTTTTTTTACAGCTGCATCGTTCCATCAAATGGAATCACTCTACATTTAACCTGATTTATTTGGCGTTTTAAGAAACCCTGGCATTTCAATGGAATTTTAAACGAAGTCCTTTGGGTTTGATTTAGATTTGTGATGATTGAGGTCGGAAAGGTTAACTGTTTGTGTCTGTGTGTGTGTGTGTGTGTGTTAACATACTTTGGCAACACAAATCACACATTTCATGTGCATTTTTTTTCATCGAGTCAATAAAACACCACTGAAATACATTTAGATGAATTGTGAGAGGCTGCGTCTTTAGGAATCCAAGAAAGTTATTAGCCACTCCCAGCCAGAGGTCAAAGGTTAGGTCCAGTGTGTATGTGTGTGTGTGTGTGTGTGTGTATGTGTGTGAGAGAGCGAGAGAGAGAAAGAGCTGTGTGAGTTATAGCTCAGGTTTCCTTCCCTGACTCCCCATGCAGCTTGGCCTGCACACAATGTGTTGAGTGACCTCTAAAGGGTGGCCCTGTCACCCTGATGAGTATGTACACTACACTACACACAATACACACAACACACACAAAGAGAGAGAGACATATATGGCAGCCTTTAAAGAGTCTCGATTTACAGTTAGACCAATGCAGCGCACCACAAACACACAACAGGAAACAATTAGCATAAAAGCAGGAAAGTGTGAATCTCCACAGCAAAACAGTAAACCTGTGATATTTATGAAGCCAGAACATCACATCGCAAACTGCCACTACACTCCGTCTCCTCGCCTCCTCTGGGCTCTGCTGTGTTGATTGGTCTCCATCAGTGCTCATTAAAATTCCTGGGGGAGCGGTGTGATAAATATTTACGCGGCTGAGGACACACTCCACACACACTCCAAACACACTCGAGCGGCTGGATCTAACTGCCGATAGTGTTAAGTGCCCAGAAGGCTCTGGCAGTGAGAGAGATCCGCAGCCCGTCGCGTGGTTGCATACGTTTACTGTCAAGATAACGGGAGGAGGCCGTCCATTTATGGCCGTTAATCAAGGCTCAAACTTTGAGTTTCTGCGTGTGTGTCCAAGGATAGTCTTCTAATGTGTGAAGTTTATGGAAATGAAGAGGAAAATATCACACGTTTGCACATCTGGATATAAACGCATTTGCGGACACACACACACACACACACACACACACACACACACACACACACACACACACACACACACACACACACACACACACACACACACACACACACACACACACACACACACACACACACACAGTAACCACAGTGGAGCTGGACTCCTCACTACTGTTCCACTAAGCTGTTGCCCCCCCCCCCCTCCTGTATTCTATTATTCCTGCGGACGGGAAACAGATCATAATTCCTGGAGTCAGCAGAAAGTTGCAGACTGAGAGAGTGAGACAAGGAGGGAGGGAGGGTGAGAGAGCAGGGAGGGAAGAAAAGTTGTGTGTGTGTGGGGGGGGGGGGGGGCGCTCAGGTGACTGTTCACTTCCACTGAGGTCAAAATGAAACTGTGCAGTTAAGTCACTTCCAGTGAAAAGTGAAATGTGTGTTTAGTCTGTTTGTGCGTTTGTATAATGTAGTTTAGGTGAAGCAGCACTCCGCGTGTGTGTGTGTGATGAGTGTTTTTCTATCAGTGTTTCATATTTCAGGAGACATCAAAGGCGAACATAATTTCCCTTCTTTAAAAAAATCTTGAAACGACATTGTTTACAATCGTACTACAGAGAGAGCGAGAGCGAGAGCGAGAGCGAGAGCGAGAGCGAGAGCGAGAGCGAGAGCGAGAGGAAAAGGTCGTCCAGTCTTATCTTAATTGTTGTGTAATCTCGACAAAGCACTGGATGGTCTGTCTGGGCTTTGACACCCAGCCTCAGTGTTTTGATGTTTGTCGTCCACTCTGCTGAATTAAAATAACATCTTTCTCATCAGAATCAATGCTAACATTGCTAAATAAAGCTGAAGAAGAGGGTGCACAGGGCCTTCCAAGACAGGCAATTCATGTGGAAATGATTCTTAATTATTGTTGTGCAGACTGACACCAAATTGCCCTCTATGGTTACTCAATGTATTGCATAAGTGTGTGTGTGTGTGTGTTATCCTTGAGAAAACTACGAGCGTCTCGACTGACTGATGTCTGCATGTGGGAGTAATGGACATAATGCTATTCTGTACTCGTCTTCGTACACAACTTTGCTTCTGAGAATCACTGGTTTAGATCACTGGAGTACACTGGACCTGTTTGACATCCCGTTTGATTGTTTGACTGCGGTTGCAGTGGACACTTGTAAAGCCGTGGCTCACAGGTAAAATGTTATTATGCTCCACAGGATTGCTGAACTACACAAACCACAATAAAGTACAAAAATATGTTTTTTTTTTAGTTTTCTCTAAAATGTTGTAAATCTGGATTAGCACATTTCAACTTGATCTACAGCTTCACAAACCTGACTGTGTTCATTTGTATGAACTCAGGATTAAGCTGCACAATGAATCAAAATTGTATCGTAATAATTCCTACTGACATTTTTAATCGCAGGAGGCGTAACATTTGTTAAAAGGTGAAATGTGTGTTGAAAAACCATTTTAAATTCAATATTGTGATGCTGCAGAAATGTCTTGGCCTACACATCATATTCTACAGACTTAAGAAACCTTTATTTGGTACAGATCCGTAAAAATGAGCGTTCCCTCTAATATCGCAAATCATATCGCGATTGCAAGATAAGTCAAAGTAATGGCGATTAGAATTTTCCTCAAAATCCAAGAGAAAAAATGTGGACAAATATTGTGATGTAGATGTGTGGGAGAGATATATAGAGGGGAGTTATGATTGAAGGACAAACAAGCAGTGTAGCACACACACACACACACACACGCAAACACGCACACACACACAGGAGACGTGATATATGTGGTCTGATTCAGGCCTTGGCGGAGCTCTCGGCGTTGTCGTGGTTCCACACAAAACCTGCTGTCTGCAACTCTCAGCTCCCAACACACTATTTATTAGTCTCTCGCTCTTTTAACCTCAGCTGTTCTCTGAACATGCTAACGTAACGAGCAACCTCCTCCCTCCTCTCCGACTGTCGCAGCAATCACTCACTCTCTGCATCGCTCAGCGCTAACAGGAACGCTTTGTTCTGTATATTCTCATGCTCCAAACACAGTGTGGATCAAGCAGCGATGTGAAAGACTTGATCAAAGCCATTCAAATATTCAATATTCTTTCATAAATTAAAACTATAGTAGCTTTGGGTTCTGATAACTGTCTCCATTTTGGATTTTTTTCTGAAGCTAATCTTTTGTATCTCCTAGTTTTGTTGATGATGTTTAAGGTCAGGGGTTGCAGGACAAATCTAAGGGACCGTGAGACAATTAACAGGAAAGAATGGAAGAAAAAACCAGTTTGTCTTCTAACTTTTCCTGCGTCTTGTTTTTCATTAACATTAAACAATCAAAATTTGGCTTTACAGAAAATGTCATCAAAGGCTAAAGCATTATAACTGTTTTGAAACAGGTCTGAGTTGGCACTTATACCTCAAATATGGGTGATAATCTAGTTTACATAATCCAAACAAACAAGTTATTATCTCAAAACGGCTGCATCGTTTACTGCAAAAGCATCCTTCGCAAAATTCAGCCTTTAAGAATCCTGGAAAATAATCAAACACAAGCTGCTTCATATTGAAAACAGGGTGAAATCACTAACTCACTAACAGATTAAAAGTTGTGAATAGTTCAACCCAATTAAGAGAAAGCACATTTCTCACTTTCCTCTAATCGACACACTTCTCCCAAACAATTATCCTGGGGACATTTTCTTCCCTGGAAAGTGGGTCTCTCTCTCTTTTCATTGCTAAACAGTCGTGAATTCAGCATCTCATCAGTGAATAGAAATACGGTAGAAGCAGCCGGTACAAAGAGGGCAAACGGGAGAAAGCAGGAGGCTTGAATGGGCATGCCCATCGGTCCTGGGTCAATGGATTTCAATCCCTGCGCCCTTCCCTTCTTCCCTCTGCCTGTTGGTGTTGGGGGGGGGGTTGGATGACATATGGGGAGGAGGAGGGAACAGTCCTCTATAGGCTACATCTCCTCCAGAACGGCGTTTCCTCTCCGAGCAGCATTCCTCATTTTATCAGCCCCAATAATCTGCCGTTCTCCTCGTGCCCAAACAGGGAGAGCCGGGACCTGAGAGAGCGCGAGTGTGCCGCTCTCTCTCTCTCTCTCTCCCTCACACCGACTCCCTCTTTCTACGTCTGTCGCCTGGCGATAGAGTGATAAAGCCGGGAGAAAAACAGTGAGCTGTCTGTCGCGTAGGGGAAGCGGAATGTAACTGAACACACTTGTGCTTTACTTGAGTATTTCCATTTTGTGCCGAGTTAGACTTCATTTCACAGGGAAATATTGTACTTTAGACTCCACGGCAATTGGAATTACCAGTTACTTAGCAGATAAAAAAAATGTTTCACACAAAATATGTGAAGATCTACAAATATATTAGGAACTGTACTTTATTAAACAAACAACAAAACACAATATAAAATAGGTCAGGTGGAAAAGGAAGACAAGCAGTCACATGATCAGGCAAATTGTAGACGGACAGATTAGTTAAACTTTAGACGAGAGAACAAAGTTAGTTAAATGGTAAGTTATGGATTGGTAGGTTAGGTTTAAATTACAGACCGATTTAACAGTTGAACCACTATAATTGCCATTGTGCCACATTCACAGTTGTATTGTGCTATGAGGTGTTATTAGTGACATTGTGGGAGCATTCCCTTTCTGTTTTACCATCAAATACAGTGGTTTAGATCATCTAAATACACTTGTTTACGACCTGTCTAATTGTCTTGCTTGTGTTTATTGCCCAATTCAATCCACTTCAGTGAAGTCGGTGCAACTCAAGATTTTCTTCTTTTCACATTTGTAATGCAGGACGTTTTACTTGGAATGGAGCGTTTTTACATTGTGGTGCCGCTAGTTTTGCTTAAGTAAAAATATATAAATGTTTCCTCCACCACAGCTGCAGCAGAGGAGGAGGGAGGGAGGTGTGTGTGTGTGTGTGTGTGTGTGTGTGGGGGGGGGGGGGGGGGGGGCACAGTACGACGAACGAGCGAGCTCCGAGAATGATTGAGTGAGAAACAGAAATAAATTGAGCAAGAGCCAGAGAGTGGGAGAGAGAGAGGGAGGAAAGAGGGGAGAGAGGAAAAGGAAAAGTAATGCGACGGAGCAGCCTTAGGGTTACAGGAATGTGGGGGCTCCTGAGTTCAGGAGAGGGTGTGTGTGTGTGTGTGTGTGTGTCATATTAGTGTGTGAATACTGGGGCGACTGAAGGGAGCAGCCCCAGAATTAATTACCCAATCAAGATAAGAAGCCAGGGAAAGACATTAGAGAGGTCACACTACAATTAACCTCTTAGTCTAAACCTCTCCCTCGCTCTCTCTCACACACACACACACAATGAAAAAGTCATAGACCTGGAGGTCCATTGCCAAAAACGCAGTGAAGTAAAGTCACAGGTCACAGTTCGATATCACCTTCCAGCACTGACTTTCGCTGACCACTCAGCCCGATGTGCTTTTATTTTGAAGCATTTCCTGTATTCTGTTATTTTTGGGGAGGTGTAGTGAATCTACCTGTCCGGTTCCAGAAACCCTGGCAGAGCCGGCTTGTTTACAGTGGGATATTGAGTGAGTCGGGGGCTCGAGTGGAGTGGAGTCGGATGTGGTTCACACATTCCACCAGAGACTCAGATTACACTGCAGGAAACACCGGCCCTGCAAGACACACACTGCCTGACTCTGTGATTTATAAACACACCGCTCTATGGGAGACACACACAAACACACACACACACACACACACACACACACACACACACACACACACACTCTCGCAGAGACACATTAAAAAAAATCTCAGCGACTCGCTCTGAGCCGGTGCTACAACCTCCATCCCTCGCTCACTTTCCTCCTTTCCTTCCTGCCTTTCCTGTCATTCTCAAACTCTCAAACTCTCGGCTCCGCGTACGTTTTCTCCTTCTGTCGCTGATCACAATGAAGACACCAGAGGGATGACATCATCTCAAGAAGACATCGTTTTTATATATTCATGAGTTGGTTTCTCAAACTGACAAATATCACGGTATCCTGCATCCTAAAAAAAAAAGAAATCATCGAAAAGTCATTTAAATAATAAATTCAACCCTGCTACATTGACATGTTAATAGATAAGCATAAACATAAGCAACAGTTGCATTATTCTACATCTGCTGTATTTACATGGAGCCTTTTATTCACTAGCCAGTTCTGAAGTAAGGGTTATGGT
Source organism: Pholis gunnellus (assembly GCF_910591455.1). Classification (NCBI taxonomy): domain Eukaryota; kingdom Metazoa; phylum Chordata; class Actinopteri; order Perciformes; family Pholidae; genus Pholis; species Pholis gunnellus. The sequence continues at coordinate 20,194,514 of NC_136530.1, read as the reverse complement.
TGAAGACACGCTTTCTGCCCACACTGCCTTCATTTTATACTTCTCCAACTACTTATGTTTATCAAATTCTTTGATTATGATTTTGAGAAAGCACGATAGGTGCCACACTTCAGTATCTGCAGGAGTAATATCCTGACACAACTGATGCTTCAGTAAAAAAAGCACGTCATGAAAATCAATAATGATTTCAGGAATTCAATGCAGAGCTGTATTTTTTGCAAATGAAAGAATGCTGGATTTAGTGGTATTGTTTTGCAATATGAGATTGTTTGACTGCACAACAATGTGATGTTGGCAGCTCTTCTTAAAAGTGCAGGGTTGGGTGAAATGATGATATACTGCGAGACTACTGTTTCTCCTCGCTGCTTCTATTTCTATGGCTTGTTGCACGTCAATGATGAGGACTCTCCCTGGCAGTATTGCACTTACATGTTAGAACAACCTTGATTTTTTTTCAAGTGTTTACTTTCTCTGAATTTAAAAAAGATTCTGCATCGTAAATCGCTGGGTTCGCTGACATTGCAAAATGTTATTTTGTATTTGCTGAGAGAAGATATTATCCATGTTGCCTGAACAAGGGGAGCATGTTATTCTTATTGGGGTAGGAAGCGGCAGGCTTTATGGGAAATGTAGTCGTTGTTCAAAAATGCCGCCTACAGAACCAGAACCTTTTGGCATTAAACTACAAAACAGAAAGCAGCATCATTTATAAGAATGCCAGTGCGATGTAGGCGAGCACTGGTCCCGGTTCAGCTAAGGGGTTGAGGTCTGAATCCCTGCCCAGACCCTCCCTTTCTCTCCCGTCTTGACAGTCCAACGGCCATGTTCCCCGAAGTCGCTCAGTGGAGAACTCTGGGTAATCAAGCCCAGCTGGGACTAGGGGGCAAAGACACAGGCTGACGTCGCTCACCCCTTTTCTCCCTCACCCTGTCAACAAGGCTCTCTCCCTCTCTTCTCTTTCCACCTCGTCTGGCAGGTTTCTCTCGTCAGGCCCAGCGCCGAGTCGGGGCTGGCTGATAGCGCAGGAATCCTCGGTGCTCCCTCGCTATCTCTGCATCAACGTATTACTGAAAAAGGTGCCGGAGACGCACCTATCCATCACACCGCTGACGCCGCGGTACAATTAACTGCATAGTATGCAAATGCAGGCGTCACAGAAACAACTCTCCGACCGCCGGATAGCCGCCTACAGCCTGAAGCAGAACCGGAGACGCCGCCTTCGCTTGGCGAGATCAGGCGTTCCTGCCTTAATAACAACCTACACCACTGTGTGTCACCATCTTTATCAATGCTCCTTTATATTCGTGCACCTTCATATCTAATGTGGCTCCACACTGCTGCCGTGTCTCTCCTGTTTCTCTCTGGCAGCAGCACCGGGTCAGTCTGTGTGTTGGACTGCTGAGGGCCCCAGGGTGGTTCCGCTCCGACGGTAGGAGGAAACTCCTTCAGGAAATACCAAACTGCCAGACACACACACACACACACACACACACACACACAATCTCTCTTTCTCCTACAAGCAGACTAAAGCTCCTGCACAAACCGCTCGGGTTAAGAAGCCCAGCACTCTTCTTCCAGTTAGTTTCAGCACAGGTCAGACGGAGTCGAACACTCTCAGGTAGTTTGCATTCTCAACCCTGTGGTGTGACACAACCCAGGGTTGAGTTGCGGCCAGGCTTTTTATTTGCATTAATTATAGCTCAATTAAATAATAAATCACGGCGGAGCCAGGTTTCTGCCCCTGAGAGGCCAACCTCTCCCCTCAGACTAGTAACAGTTGATAGAGTTATGTGCTTCCTGAAGAGTTAAAAAATGAGGTTAATTAGCATGCAGGAAGATAGACACTTTTGTACAGGATTTTACAAAAATGAACAAACGCTGCCGGCCTGCAGTGTGGTTGTACTTCAGCTTCTTTTTCCAAGCTTTTAGTTTGAATTTTAAGACTGTTACAGGTAAGTAAAGCTCCCTCTCCTCAACGTCAGGTTTGCAGAGGGGAAGATGGAAAGAGGAGATATGTGCATCCAAAAAAATTAATCATGTCCTCCTCCCCTGGCCTATTCAAATCCTTATAGGTTAGTGATGACGCAACATCGCTGAGACGTTTTGCATGCTGTTGATATGAGTGACGCTCGGCTATCTCTCTCTTTAGAGTCACTGTTCTCTGTAGATAAGATCCCTCAAATGTTCATATTTTCTGGAAATCTAAATGGGTTAAAACAAAAAAAATGTGAAGAGAGAAAATAAACCATTCACATGTAAATTAAGGTTGGAAAGAGTTGCAGTGTTTTCCATAATGCTATCATCCAATTTTGAAGTCTCGCACTCATATTAAATGTGACTGCTGGTGAGGTTGCCGCACTAGAATTAGGAAAAAGACACTTAATTATAGAATTATTTTGTAACAAGTCAACTTGCCATGTGCTCCCGGTGCAAAAAGCTCAGCTGCCACATTCAACTTCCCAAACCTCTGGTGAAGCTCCTCGTCGTCAGGTGTAAAGCAGCGAAAGTAATTCATGTATTATTAAATCCTAAACCTCTGCAGTCTTGTACTAGTTTTAAGGTCAGATAGTTTGCGGTGGCCTTATTGGCTTGGCTTTTGGAATTTTCCCAGATTACACAATATTTGGCGTGTAAAAGGTTTTCTTTTGCAGTCCAGCACTGTCTAACATGAAATATGTTGTGATTCTGACTGCAGTGTTAAATGGTTTTCAAAAAGCACTTATTTTTGGTCTTTTTTTTTTACACTCATTTCAAGGTTTTGTCTGAAATGCACCTCTAAGTCTATGCGTGTGTGCGCGCACATTTGTGTGTTTCCAAGCTGCAGCTCTGTGGCTGGCCGCAGGAAGGTCTAATCAGCAGCACGGCGTAGCTGCTACCTTCCCTTTCCCCTGGTGACCTCCTCCACACCCCTCTCCCTCCACAATAGAGATACCAGGATCACATTACAGACTCTGAGGGTTAAGGGTCAATCCCATTTTTCAGCCCTCTCTGTCCCTTTTTCCCCTTACAGATCCTTTCCCAGGGGTTAAAGCCTCCCGTCACCTAAATTCACATCAGTTCACGCGTGGCGAGGGAGTGGTATCCGTCGGAAACCCTCCGTCTCCTCTCCCACACTCCCCCCCCCCCCCCCCCCCTCCCTCCTCCCTCACCCACCCAACCACACACACACACAGCCTTTTTAGTGTCCCCTTGACAGACAGCTCTCTGATCTCAGGGACCACTCACACAAAGACATGGACATGGTTAAAAACATGTTTAAAACACTGCTGGCCTCTTTGTGTCATTGTGTTGGTGTGTCTCTGTTACACCCCAGTTAAAGTCTGTGTTTTACTGCTGCAGAGGATCGGGTTACTGGGAGGTAACGCTGAGTCTGTGATGACCTCCTGCAAAGGAAACCAACCATTTTACAATAATAATGCAATGTAGCAGGATATATTTTGGGCACCCAGGGTTCCACAAGTAAAAGTCCTGCTCGTATTCTGCACAATTAGCCCTTTCCCACCGCATGAACTTAATCTGTTTCCGGAGGCTTCTAAACAGCTGAACTTTTAAGATCCTTCAGAGCCGTTGGTGCAAGGTCGTTACTTACGTTTCAAAAAATGGGACATTTGAAATATACTCTATTAAAAAACGCAACACTTTGTCGTTTTTTGGTTTGTTCCGTTGCACACTTAGTAACGCTATATGTTTTTATAATCCTGCTCCATCTTTTCTAATTTGGTCTCTGCACTGTTTGGCTGCATGTTGTATTCCCATTTCTGGGTGTTTGTTCTGGTCTTTTAAAGTACCCGAAACCTGCGTTTAGTGTAACGTTCTCACCGATTTATGCTCGACTGTGTTAGAATATATATATTTATTTATTTTGTACACAAACTTAACATAACGTTCAGCTTATTTGGGGATTCTGGGTGACTTTTGGTGACTATGGCTCTGTGAATTTAAAGCTCCGATACAAACCTCTGATTGGCTTCCTCTACATAGCAATTGTGAGGATCGTGGATATTTAAGTACTTTGAGTAACTCAGAAAAAAAACATGATTTCTCAGAGACCAAGCTGAAATAATGAAAAACGGTCAAATTTAAACACAACAACCTACAGCGATGAGGAGAGTCCCGTGTCTCTAAGTTAAGGATATAAACGTTAAAGTGGGAATTAACAATGGCGAAAAATACTCCTGTCACCAGCGGCTCCTTCCACTTAGCAACCCTATACATGTGGCCGATTCAGAGAAAAAGAAATGAGTCAAACCAGCCACTTAGTATGATTTACACATGGCTGACAGCAGAGCAGTGCTTTAAATCATAGCTTCTATACTGCCGAAAACCGCACCCAAACATGAGTATGCTCTCCCTCAACACAAATCTGCTTCTGATCATGTCACTGTTTCATAATCCCTGTTAATTACAGTTTGACTGTCAACCAGACAAGAGAGCAACAGCTTAGTGTCACTGAATCTGACAGGTGATCACTTTCTCACACACTTCCACAAACGTGTTAATAAAGCGTCACTAAATTGCACTGAGTAGAGAGAGAGAGGAGCGAGGGATAGTTGGTGTAAACGATGGAAGAGGAAGTGGCGCTCATCAGATACGCAGGCCTATGGAAATGTGAGCACAGACATGACGGACATACTGCCAAGCGGTAGAGGGAAGCTGTCGTTACCATCGCGACGCCTCAAATCCTGCACTACTTCATGGCTCAGTGGCGAAATAGATTTTTTTTAAAACAGTCCGGGACCTTTAATGGTTTTGATCAACATCAGCTACATAAAGCCCATTTGATTTTGCATTTTTCTTATATAACATACAGTAATATCCCCTTTATACCTTTCAATACATCTGTTTTGGGTGATCGTATAGTCTGTACATGACCACTTAAAAGTACAGTTTGTGTGATCCGATTGGCCAAAGCGCCTCCGAAGGTGGTCCCATTGTGACCACATTGGACACAAGCGTAAATGCAACTGCGTTTCCAATCCGCACACGACGACGAGGTGCGTGGAAATATGCAATCCTGCGCAAAGGAGAAGAGTGTAAAAATGTGCGACCATTTTCTACGGCCTTGTCTTTTATCGCTTTCCGTGCAGCAGCAGAGCGCCTGGCAGTGAGCGGTCTTTCCAGACGGCATAATTCCAGGTGAGCAGAAAGGGAATGGCTTGACTGGGAACCGTCGTGGAAAAGGACACCCAATTCCACCCTAATATACGGAAACCTTTTAAAATAATGCTAATATTTCATGCTCCCTTTGTGTGAAAGCACCGTGGACCTCTGCCAAACATCCAAACTCTGCACCGATAGCCGTTTCGTGTGTCAAATGCCATAAATTCAGCCGGCGGAGCTCCACAAAGCTTGTTCAGTGGATAAATCTTACTGCCCATAAAAGCCATTTGCTCTTTCATGTCTGTCTGGTGTTCAAACATTCAAATCAATCCATCAACGCTGCTAACTGTCAGAACACTAAGGCCTCTCCTTACCTCACATTTCCCCTTATCACTGGCTTCTACTAAGAGGAATCTGAGGAATCTTGGAGCTCAGTCTGTTCGCCAACACCCAATACGACACGGTGAAACACACACACACACACACACACACACACACACACACACACACACACACACACACACACACACGCTCCTTTTAAAACACAGACTAATTCCTGACACATAAATCGCACAAATTGATCACAGATGCTGGCGCTAACTACTGCGGCTGAGAAGCAAGAGCGGAATAAAACAACATAATGGACAATGACGTGTGAATCTGAGCTTTGGGACGATGTTTCGCGTGCTAATAAAGTCATACACTGGCCCGTAGGCCGACTGCCACCTCTTCTTGTTTTAAGAACTACAGCACTGTATAGGAACTCCACCCAGTGAAATGGGCTGACTTTGCTGCCTCAGCGCTTCCATCCAAACGGCTGCGGTTCAGTCAGAGGTCTCGCTGCCTCGGCCCCGAGATGAAGCACCTCGGAGAGCCAGCAGTCCTAACTGGCCCCTGGCTTCCACCGCCGGCCTCTGACTGACACCGCTGCACTGCCAGAGACATAAAGCAGGATAATAATAGCTGCTCATTCCTCCCTATCCCATGCCGACCGACCAGACAGGCCCACACTGTCCAAATCCATATATGTAACTGCATGATAAAAAGGTGAATACCTCAGTCCACAGCCGTACTGAAATCAGATCCATCTCGTCAGGTTCAACATATTTAGCAAGTCACGAGATCTTGGTCGGTCATGGACTGCGTCTGATGCTTTTTGTGTCAACCTTGTAATAAAAGTGAAATAGAGGAAAATTCAATGTTATTCATTACCAGTGTCATTTTTGTCCATCTTTTCGTCTGGTTATGATGATAGTGTAGTTATCGCTTCAGCAGCGAGTGCAGATGCACATTTTGCAAAAACAGTGCGATTTACAATAGAAGGGGTACAAGTAGCATCACCACATGAGCTGCAAGTTTTAAACAAGTCAACAAGTTAAAATAAATGACCCAGCAAGCAATCATCAGCAAGAAGTAACTCCAATGGACTGATGTATCCCTGCAGGGGGGGGGGGGTGTTCAGTACTATTTACTATTAGTACGAGTGTTGATTCATCACAATTACCCAGACTATATACTGTAACAGAACTGTGACATTGTAAAACTGTGTGCGTTCACCACCAACGCATCTACAGAAGTACAAAATGACTCAGTCGGCAGTAATCCTGAGAGAAGAAGAGTGAGAGGAAACAAGAGTGAAAAAGGTGCAGCGCGTCATTGCACTCCTTTCTACATATTTTCCATCACTCTACTCCCCGTTTTTATTACAGTGAGGTTGGCAGGTATGGGATTTTGAGACCAGATATTGAAGTTGTTTGTCTGTGTTGTTCTGTAGACATTGACTTTAAGGGGGAAGTCTGCGTGTTCTTCATTGTAGATACTTGCTGCTGCATCTCTATAATCAACCTGGTAAAATACTATATTAACCCAAAGGAATACTGGCCACAAGAATGAAAATAAGACCCACACTGTAAAATCTGCCTTAAAGAAGTGGAATATAAAACAGCTGATAGACTGAAGAGTATCTTGTGATTTGAAAAACATCTCAACTGGATGTCTGAAGAGCAGTCCAACCTAATACTGGGAAACTCTAAAAAAGCCACGATATTTCAGGCTTCATTAAATAGCAGATATTACGCAACAAAGCAAGCCAACTGCTAAAATCTTCTCTGGGGCACAGGCACAGAAGTCTATGAGTTACTGCCTGCAAGGAGCCATTATGTCAGCAGCACACACATGTGTGTGTGTGGGGGGGGGGTCATACCTGTTTTTCTCATTGTTAGGATAAAGAATTTGCTCCGCAGCGGGATCTGACACTGTGGTTGCTGCAATCTTCCTGTGTCTGCACGAGTGGTCCACCAGTGGTGGTACTATGTACTGGAAAGTTGAGAAAGTTAAAGCAGTAAATGGTGTGGATTTAAGTCAGGTTATACAATATCTGCTGAAAAACTAAGTCACTGTACAGCAACTACAACAGAGCTCGCCTCGTCCTCCTCCAATCTAAGAAACTGCAAAACTCATTCTGTGCGTGGAGTCGGCACTACAGTGGATTTATGAGGTCTGGACCGCCAGCATGGAGTCAAATGAAACCCAACACCAGCTCTGTTTCTTCAACGAGGCCTAAGAAGCAAGCACCTAATGTCTGCTGCTACAAAAGACACCATTTGGACTATAAAGGTGTCACTCTGCTTCAACAAAGTGCTCGTCTCATGGTCCGTAACCCCCTCCTCCAAACCCTTTTTGGCATAGGACTGCGAAGAGATTGTCCAAAAGCGTGAGGTGTTATCCCCATTTGAATGACCAAAGCCACTCTCTGGTCGGCTTTTCACCTCACCTTTGACTGTCGCCATTTGGAACGGTTACAAAAACTTTTGCTTTCCAAAGTAGTACTACTGCAATTCATCTTGAGCATACCTTCACCTTAAGGTCCCTGCTCTAGTCTACTTTTGGTGAAATATCTGGTCTACCTGGCTTTATCTTTCATTTGTCCTAGTTTATTGAAGTGTTCTGTTTTTCCATGTGCTTTGTCATGTTGTTTTAAGGAGCTTTTTGTAATTTGGTTTTTGAATAGTGCTCTACAACTTAAGATTAATATTACTATGTATTTATATTCCTTCCATCCCATCACTACCGTGTCAACCTGTACCCGCTCCACCTCAGCTTTGTTGTTCCAACACCATTGAGCAACAGATTGCACAATCCTACAGCTGCAATGTAACATATGAGTTTTTATAATTTTAGTTTTATTAAAGAGGAAAGACACAATTATAGTCTGCCAGGTTGCTATCTGTTTCTCTTAGTTCTTTTTTGTTTTTAAACTGAGTCATGAAACTAACTATATATTATACACTATAGATTCAGTGGTAATGGGGGATGAGGGTTGCTCAATACTGCCCATTTGTTCAGCCTGGTACCACCTAGCAGACCTGCTAAATATATCATGTAGCTTTAAACCCCTGAACTCAGATTTTCCCCTTTTGAATTTCTTTCTTAAGCAGCCTTTACGCTAGAAAATACAGCTCTTTTCCACATTGTATGACAACACCACATATATTCAGCATCATATATATATTATATCTCTGCTAGTTGTAACACTTCATTGGAACTATATGACGCTTGCACTAAATGAATTATTTGAACCACCATGTTCTCACGGCGGCACAATAACATCATTGGTAAATGTTCAAGGCGTCATGTGATTTTCTACACACTTGTCATGTTATACACACCCACAGTTTCGTCGGACACGTTTTATATCTGTCGAGTCCCTGAGACCTCGACTAAAAAGTTTTCAACGTTTTTTGGGGGTTTGAACAATGCCTGGCTGTACAACATGCGTTTGAAACAATGGTTCAGGTTGAGTAGAGTTTTGCTCAGGCACACTTTCACATGTTTTTCTTAGTCCTCTGAATACCTGGACAAAGAAAGTGCGGCTACATCTCAAAACACAAGTACTGAATATCAGGTCAGGACGCTCACTGACTCACATTTCTTTGTTATAAATAGCAGCGGTTGATAAACTGAGACAATGAGTGTACTAAGGCAGCTCACGGAAATCATATTTCTATTTAAAGTGTGCACGTCTGTTTTGGGTGTGTGTTATACAGTTATAAGAGCTGAACAGTACACACGGAGAGTACATAATGACTGGAATATAGCTATCATGTTTGTTTGGTTGTTTTGATTTAATATTTTTATATTTGATATAAATATTTTACTATTAATGCACACAATTTGGAACTGTGCTTGTATGACACGGAGCAACTTCAACGTGAACCAGACTAGCTGGTTGCTTAGTAAAGTTGTCTGTGCACATGCTCTGTGAGGGCTCTAATGTAGGTCTTCAACAACCCACCGCTGGCAAAACAAGGTTTTGGTTCCTGTGTCCAGCTTTGCTCAGCTCATGCATCGTCTGTGGGAGCAATCGAAGCACGCTCCGCGAACCTCATGACATCACTAACTGAAGTAGCGAAGGCAGGTCGCAACACTTCCACACAAAGCCACAAGGAATGCATTCAGCATCGCACAGCGATGATATCTACCATGTGGTATCCAAGGGTGGATTGTCCTTTAAGCTCAATTAAGCTCGCCAATGCAAAACATAATGAAGTAACCAGATCAATCCGGTTTGTCTTTGTCACGTTGATGACCTGATTCCTTAGAAAAAGGTTTCCTCAACACCCTCCTGGATCACTGGAACTATTGTCTGAGCTCCTCATCTGATGACGACAGCACTGATGACGTGTAAGAATATGCAGCAGAGTGTTTTGGGTGAATTGCTTACGCACATCTCACTGCTGGAATGACAGCCATCCGAAGCGGGGAGGAAGTTTAGAGTCGAGACACATGCACACGTACTCACGGTTGACAGATGCCGAGGTGTGGTGTGTCAACAGGGCTATTGTTCAGGGTCGATGTGGGAGCTTTTGATTCTTACCTGTAGTCTAAATAAAAAAATATAAAAACAGGCCTGGCAACTTCTCTGCAAATGTCTCACAACCCACAATTCATGCTAGTTTCTGCCGTGCTGTAAGAACTCTTTTATTTATGCGTTTCAGGGAACTAAAAACAAAAACGCAACCTGAAACGACAAACTGTGTATTATGGTGCGTCCGCTCATGTGTATGCAACACACACACACACACACAGGCCGGTGGTATGCAGCACACCCGCTTTACACACTCGTTTGTGCCGCACAAGAATAAACTTGTACGTTTAAAACAAAAGGATGATCGACAGTGCATGACTGCACTGCTGTGAATGCTGCTACGTGACTATAACAAAGACTAATCTACAGCTCGCTGTTTTTGATACATGGGAACATCTGACAGCGATTCCTCCGAGTCAATCAATTGCCTCCAACTCAGGCTACTGGGAACCGCAGTGACATCAGCGTGATGCTCTTGTGCTGAAGTAGTTGATTAATTGACTGGTCAAAACGGGAGAAAAACAATATTGACAATCGATTAATCTTAGGAGTCATTTGTCAAACTTCTTATTTGAAGATGTCACTTTGGGCCCTGGGAAATAATGATGTGCATTTCCTTCTACTCTCAAACTTCTTTCTTTTTTTTTACTCTAAATTGCCCTGATTAAGTTAAAAAGACGATGATTCGACAAAAATAAACATGTAAATGTAACTTTCTTAAAAGAAATGATCAAAACAAGAAGAATGTTATTAGTTTCAGTTGATTTTGTTGCTGACGAAAAAAACAACGTTTGGGATTCTGGTCTCCACAGAGTGTGTAGGTGGTAGGTGATAAAGGGGGCAACTGTCTGTCTGCTTTTTTCTGACAGGACGATAATCTCGCCTGGAAGGGCATTCCTGTGTTGCCGACCAGCGCTTGCTGCATCACTGTGACTGAGACGCAGACATTAAGTGCAAAAGGGCGAGGAGTTGGGCTGAGAAAATGACAGTGGAGGGGTTCTGTGCAACCCTGATAGGACAGAGAGCGATAAAGACAGAGTGAGAGACAACTTCCCATTCATCACCACGTCTGCTCCTCCTCCTCTGCATGAGAGGTCGGACACAAACCGCAGCGCTGTCACTCAACGCGCAGCAGCTAATCCCCTGCAGCGACACGTGAACTTGGAAGTATGGCAGCAGGGCTGAATTAGCACGGACACATGTGTGTGCACATAGACACACACAAATACATGCACATACTGACTTGTGCACAAGCATAATCGCCGCAGTGCAAAACTGAGTCTATATGAACAATCAGTGCTTCCAACGCTAACTGGGACAAATTGGGATCTGCAATGAATAATTCAGGTTAAAGTTTAAACAAAAGAAAAGAGAGAAACTTCTGCAGCAATTATCATGCGACACAAGTTGTTAGGTAACTCTCCAACGAACTGAGCTTGCCTTCCACATTTGGTGTCATAAATCAAACTTCTGTGTTGGATACATTATGTTATTGGGAGTATTGAAGGGAAACGGGAATGACATTTAAAAGAAATTTTAAAAAGCCTCGATTTTGTTTCAGATTATCTGTCAAATGCTTTCTTCAATGTGCTTACAAGAAGTATTTACGATTGATTCGTGGAGATGATGTGAAATTTGACAACTTCATAAGTAGTAAACTACAGTGTGGAGATATCTTTTGATAACGTTGAAATATTCTTTTTACACTTAAAGGGCTCCCCAATTATTTGATCAGTTTCCAAGTCATTGTGAATTATCTTCTGTGGCTCTGGTGGAGTTTCGACAAGTCCAGACAATAAAATAGCCCGGATGATGTCATAGTGATGTCAGCAGGGTTATCGCGACTTTTTGTGCAATACCTGCATTACAAACCAGGGACATGCTGTTTGAAAGGCATGGATGTTTACCATGCAGGGACGGTCCAACTAAAATGCTAGATGCTATTTTGTATTATAGCAAAAGTCTGTAGACGTCAACAGCAGCAGAAACTAAACGACGCTCCTTAAAGTACCTGAAGTAGCAAAAGGACGTGACGTTTGAGTGCAGCTTGAAACTACAGGAGCTAAACCAAAAAGAAATATGATAAACAGTACATGGAGCTGAGTTTACTCGGACTGTCTCAAGTGCTTCACAATGGCCTCAGTGTATGATTTGTAAAGTAGTGCTAGCTAATGGCAACATGTGTTTCAAGCTGAGAGTGGTGACGGAGGTTCCAAGGTGAACCTCAAGGCACCAGAGGTCTCATAATGGGCTGCACCACACATTACTAAAGACCCAATGTCTATAGTATAGATAGTAACAGTTCTAACCGGACCAGGAATGTTGGGAGTTGTAGTGTTCACCCTACTTTTGTCTGAGGAGGGGCTCACACTGTCAGACTTTAAAAAAAAAAAAACTGCATTACGGAATGTATGATTCAGCATTTTTGTCGTTTGACCTATAGGGATTAAACATGACAACATGTTGGCCTCTATCGCAACAGTTTTGATCCTTCTTTTTCAAACCGAACTCTCGTAAATCCCCCGACTTCATGCACGGTGCAATACAAAATGACTGCAGTGCCCATATAACTGCACTTTTCTTCTTTCTGGCATATGCCAGCAGAACAGCACACGTATGCCCACACCCTCAAGCACAAGATCGCTCCACCTCGTACATCTGTTGTGCTGTACTAACTCACGTACCTATTATCAATTTTAGCATTGCTGTAGTTCCAGTCTTGTAAATCTCTCAACAAGGTCTAAACACAACCGTGAGAACCAGACGAAGGAAACCCTCTCTACTCACTAGAAATATCTACGGCCAGGGCACTACATGTCACCTGGCAACCAAAAGTAATCACAACATAGCATAGGCCGTGACACACCTTCGCAAAGATCAGCCAGAGGCCGCTCACCTGAGTCAAACCTTAGTGCTGGCAGAAACCCACAGGCTGACAAGTGTGACTGACAGCTCTACAAAGCCAATTCGATGGAAATGAACAGCAGCCATGACAGTTGGAGCAGTTAGCTGTAGCTTTACAACAACAGTCATAAAAACCCCCCGACCGCTTCAAAACCAACATCTTTTGTTTCCGCGTGTTGATGTTCTGTAGAAAGTGGCTGTGGTTTTTCTATTTTCGATTTTTCGATTTAATAAGGATGTATTGCATTCTGTAAACAGCTTCCACAACCACAGCGGTACAAATTATCCGTCAACTCTGCAGCCTCGAAGGCTTTGTTTCCCAAATAAACACAAGACAAGTGCACGATTATACACCGGGAAAAACACACACACACACACACACACCACATGTGAAGCACACCTGCATATTTAACCCCCTCTCGCCCTGCCCGGGTTGCTCGCCCCTGTCCCAAGGGGCTGGGGAGATAAATGAGCTCATGTCAAAGACACACACACTGACAGGGATAATGATGAATTACATATATATTAGCACACAGCCTGAGGACTCACTCTTCTCACGTACACACACGTACACACACACACACACACACACACACACACACACACACACACACACACACACACACACACACACACACACACACACACACACACACACACACACACACACACACTTTCTTGCACCAACACAGCAAACACAAAACCAAAAAGGTGTGAGTAAGCTGGATTCTCAATGCACACACCCACACACGATGACAGGTATTTCCACTTCAGGAGAGCCACAATGCTGAGCTGTGAGCCCGGTGTCAGTCACTTCCTGTCTGAAGGGGTCAGAGGTTAAACACTCTTCAGTCTATTTAACCCCTTCCACAGAAATGAAGAGACAGTGAGAGAGAGCAGAGAAATCGCCTGCTGTAATTGAACCGTTTCGCTCTCGTTATCCCTGCAATCTTTACCCCGTTCCCTCTGAGCCTCACAGACATGCAGTAGAAACAATGCAGTAGAAACGGTTGGTTATTCTAGCTAATTCACTGAAACCTGGAAGGTGAGGTGCAAACAAAGACACGAAGAATAGATGAAGCGGCTGACGGATAGGAGGAGAGCTTAAAAAAGGATTACAGAAAAACAGAAATCAAGAAAACTTTGGCGGGTTCCAGGTTCTCAAATGTGAAATCTGCTTTCGACAGTTGTTTTTCACTGTAAATTCAACATCTTTTGGTTGGACAAAAATAATAAGACGTCACCTTTGACAGTCGGAACCTGTGACGCCTGATGAAGGTCGATGACAGCAATATTATAGCTCTAACAAACTAAGTGCTTATTTATTTTTCTTTTAAACAACTTCATTCTCTTATGTCTACCAGGTGTGCTGTGGACAACACTTAGTTTTACCATATGGAGAAGCAAAATCTTAGGAACAAAGCACAAAACGCCAGCAGCGAGGCTATTGTGTTGGCTTGCGGACGATGTACAGGGGTTTCATAAAGAAGTCGAATCCTTTCAAAGCTGCCTTCACAAATTTCATCAGCTGCTTAAGTCAGTAAGCGGATGTTGCAACTAGTTTCAGCTTAAATGATGGACTGGGTTTTGGATGATTGGGCCAGGTAGGCATCAGCACCAAGGAGTGTATTGTCCATTTGTTCTTGTATGACAAAAAGCTCTTGTGAAAGACACCAAACGGTTCCTCTGCTGATAAGCCACCATTGGACCAGTGTCTAGAGCAGTTTTCAGTGCGGATTCTTGGTTAAGACCTTGAATGAATGAGCCGACACGCACAAAGAACACAGGCCCAGGTGTGTGTGACCGGTGCTTCCATCGGCAGTCAGTCAGCAGGGGCCTCCTTGCTAATCCTCCGCCATCACTCAACTGGATCTCAGCTCTAATCTCGCCGGGCCAAAGCTCAGCAGAGGGGAGCTTGCTGGCTTTAAACCGAGAACCTGACAGCTAATCTTCGGCCATAACACCCCGGGGTAACCTTACACCCTCCCCAGGGGAGCAGCCACAATACCCCCTGGGCCACAGCGATGAGAGAAAGACCTCCCAAATATCAGAGACACTTCACGCCTTGGGAGAGACGGAGGGATAAAATGATGGCTCACTTTTTTGGGGGGTTTTGGATGCTCACCCGCCGTTATAAACTCAAGCACAAGCAGATTAAAGAGACAGACATTACTTTTCTCCAGTGCTTTCAAAGCAGCTTCTCATTCCGCGGAATTCAATTCAACACACGCCACCGCTATTAAAGTAGAAATTGTCAAGGTTGCTTGCCTGAATACGAGCCCCCATTCAGCACCAACTGGCAGGATGCAGCCTACATTACTCTTAAAGAGGCGGACTGGCTCATTTAAAAGCATACAATAAGCAGTCCGGGGGGCTGCCAACTGGACCCGTTACAGCTGATAAGTGTATGGTCCCAGACACAATGACCGGCAATCAGATACATGCAGAGAAAACATGCAACATTCATGTTAAGGTCAGGTATATGGAACAATATGTGCCACGCTGTTTCATGAATTATATAGAACTATACGAATTACAGATTATTATAGCAGCAGTGAGTGTGGTTTGTTGATATGGTCTGCAAGTCTGCCTGATAAACGGCACAGCAAGCAAGAGATCAGAAAGAAACAGAAACAAGTGCTCCAGAGAAAAAGAAATGTAGGCAATAATAATAATAATGTGTAACATATGGCTAAAACATGCAAAACCACCAGTATGGTTCTCAAGTTATCATTAAGTGACAAGTTAGCGTTGGCTGAAGTCATGAGGAATAACCGCTTGGTTTCCTACAAATGAACAAAGGAAAGTGTAAAGTGTGAAGATCATGGTGGTCTGGAAGTGAGCGGGCTCACTGAAGTCAAACATTTCGGAAAAATCGGACTTACCACTTCGGTGGGACGGTAGTATTTAGTGTCCACCTTCACATGGACCACTCCCGTCTCCTGGCAACGGCCAAGCTCATTCTCATCCTTTCCCTCCCACCTGGAAAGACACACATCTTAGAACATTGTCCCACATCTGCTGGAGGGTTCAGCTTTCCTTTCCTCCGTCTCCCTGATTATTTCTTGTGCAGTTTGTTTCTTTAACGTCTCGTGCAGACAAAACATGCCACCTGTCCAATTTGTTTTGTTTAAAATCAACACAGCAGTCATATACACACACACCTTCCCCAACATGCCAGTGTCTCCCGGGAGGTGAATGAGAGGTGAGACAGAGGAGGGGACTGAGCTGTGGCACTGATCAGGAGATAGAAGTTTTCTCAAATATTGCCTCTTTCAGACATGGAACCTGGTACATTGATGGCTTCGCTGATGACCATCCTGCTGGTTTCTCAGACCCCAAAAAAATCTATACATCCCACAATACATTTTCTCAATAATTTTACTATTCATCTTATAGAATATTTAACTCTGGTGTCGATTTTAAACAGGACAGTACCAAAGCATAGCATACTTTTCTATGTTCGAGGCATTTTGTTGTATACGTTTTGGTGCCTAGCCTCGTCTCATGTGGGTTATTTTACTAACTTTTGAATAAGAAACTATAGTTATTAAAGCGCTCTTAAGAAGACAAAAATAGAGTATATCTGTGAGTTCATGCTGTGACCTTTACGTTAATGTGACGGCATTCAAATCAGACTTGTGTTGGAAGCCAGAACATCGATGTAAATGTCTGAAATAGTGCGGCGTACGTGTATCTGTGGGCACTCACACAATGGTCTTCCCCACATGCTGGAAGGCCTTCTCCACAAACTCCCTCACACTGTGCACATCCCCCGTCGCTATGACGTAATCCTCCGGCACCTCCTCCTGCAGCATCAGCCACATAGCCTGAAAGAGAACGGAGACAGGACAGGGACAGAGAGGTTAAACCACTGAGCGATCATAAAGACAGTTCGGCGCTCCACACTGGACCCTGCCCAGTTCGGTGCTGACAGACAGGAAGTGAACCTGCGACCTCTGAGCGGGGCATTCGCGCGTACCTCTGTCCTGACGTCACCGCAGGGGACTCATGGGACAAATACCGTGGGAAAGGAGGACAGAGGGCTCCCCCAGGCCCACTGTGTTGCCGGCACACACAAAGCACACACAGCATGCACCTATGCACGCAAACACAACGCTTTAAACGACACCAAAAGTTAATACAAAAATGTAAGGAGAGGACAAACATCCAGAAATAAAAAGTACAGCAGCATCAAGTTCTGACTTGTATTTCTAACTGGCCGGTGCAGGCAGGCAGTATTATCATTAGCCGATATATCCCAGTGAAAGCTGATAGTCTGAATCCCTTAATGGACCCAGCGCTATATTAAACGGCCAGCGAGGGTGCCTGTTCTTGGTCCCATAATATTTATGGTGAACCAGAGCCAGCAGGTCAGAGCTGCTGACCTCTGGCACGTCTAGCCTGATTAGAGGAGACTCTGAGGGGACACAGAGACAGACAGTCAGACAGACAGTCAGGAAAATGCTCATAACTGCACATGTTTAAAGAGTTACATACAGTAAATGAGGGTATGGTTCTGATTTATTGACTCTGCTGATAGATTTAAGTTCTTATATATTTTCTGGTAAACTATTTGAGCTACAAGAACAGCGACAAAGAAACCAACACGTGTTGAAATCAAAAGCTAGTTTAGTTTTCAATGGATTTGTGTTTAAAATGTCAACATATTGTAGCTCCTCAGTGCTACCGCTTTAATATCCCAAACACGATGAGTCCATAACTCATGATCCTGAAAACAAATCCCGTCGATGGCTCCGTCCTAATGCTTTGCTTGTGACACAGTTACAGCAGTAACTGATATTGGCAACTCCTTGGTGCACGAACAATGTCGACATAAAGAACCATTCGTGCACGGTTTTCAGTTTTTAAATACTATAAAGAGGAGTGGTTGAATATAAAACAGATTTAGTGAGCTGACTTGATGAAGAGATGAATGCAACAGGTGCTTACAGTTTGGGTGAACGTCAAAACTCCCAACACTCAACGAAGGAAAGTGACACCTTTCACCACGAGCTCTGCTCCGGCCTATTGTAAACGAGTCCAGCCACTCAGCTGCTGTCTGTTCTCTGCAGCAGAAAGGTGGATAAGGCGTGGAGTTGGTTTCCTCTCCGTCTCTACAGAGGTTACTTAAACACTTTGCCTGTCTCGCTCTCAGAGGATCACATCAGCGCAGTTTATGTGCTCTACTTGGTTTTGCATTGAATAGTGTGTGTGTGTGTGTGTGTTTTCCATGTGTGTGTATGTGTTCCATCCGGCCCCATCAGGATGTTTTATGTGATACAGTTGGACAGAGCAGAGACTGGCTGTCTCCCTCTGCACATTTAGCAGATTATGGGTTCCCTCTGCAGTAGTACTCATAGGTGTGTCTTTTGCAGAAACACACAGAAAAAAAAATACTAAAAACCAAACTTCCCAGGAGCAGTTCACACAAGCTTCACACCATGCACAAAAGAAATACACTAAACGGATTCTACAAAGGGTTTATCCACTTGAGAGCATGCATTTATTATCAAATTGCAACGCAAACTGCCCATTAGATATATTAGAAGTGGTGCCATATAGTGGTGCAAGAGGAAACGTCAGGTGTTGCCAAAATATTAGCATGAATGCTATCAACGCCATAAATATACACAGCAAATTGAACGCTTGTTTTTGAGTTACCTTTTCATGAACCATGGTATTGGTCAATGGGGACGTTTTGACCTCACAGCAGGACCAGATGGAGGGTTAGAAGACAATAAGAAATGATCTTCTTGGGACCATGACCTGTTTTTTTTTTCCCATGGCACTATGGCCGTTAGGCACGTTGCGTACAAAGCTTACATTTAACGTGTTAGCGTTACAACGGGAAGTGTATAAAATGTTAAATGTTTATCCTCTGGGGAGCAGGAATATGTTTGTTGTATTTAATGGCAATCTTCTTATATTTTGAAGTGTATTGTGTATAAGCACAATTTCAACCTGTGACCATGTCAACAAAGGAAAGGTCGGGGGGGGGGCACTGTATGTTCCGATTGTGGTATAGTATAAGCGCATGCCTGCTCTGAAACACACACACACACAGAAACACACACACTAAAAGCAAAGAATGCTTCTCCTCGGGGGGGGCGAGGCCATCCTATCTCAGGATCGTTCAGGGTCAGCTGACCGCTCAACGCTGATGGCTCCCCTGAGCCTGACCCCTCACCCTCTGGCCCCTGATGAACACACCAGATTCTCACACTGCTGCATGAGCCAATAATAGCACCTCGGTGGACGACTGACAGCAGAACAAATGAATCGAAGCATATTCAATTTTCCAAGACCAGCGCGCCATTACAATCCGTGCTCACAATTGTTCCCACATTTTGGGCTTTTTAAGTTGAGGTCTCAACTAGCGCTACGCGAGTTCTGAAACTGCACAGGGAACCTTTTTCCCCATGGATGACAAAACAAAGCAGCATTTCAGCACATGTAAGACAGTACGTCAGCACGAGTCCCGAAACAATAAATGAATTAGCTGGTTAATGCACTGACCGCATTCATTTACTTCTAAATGATTTATTTGAGATGAAAACACACAAAGCAGAGAGCTAATCAGTCACAACTCTGACAATTGATATATATATACTGATATAAATATATACTGATATATAACAAGATTTATTTTCCATTTTGATGGTAATTTTCGAGATAAACAAGTAAAAAAAAAAATATTAATCGATAATAAAAATAATCATTACTTGCAGCCTGACACATTACAATATAATATTTAAGAAATCATGAACAATACAGATCGTAGATCTCGCCTGAGAATTTAACCAGAGGCTGATTCACAGCACGCCATTTTAAAATAACCGGACCTTTTCCTTCTCAGTATGAGCAGGATTGATTATGGGTGGAAACGCGACACATCGACACTGTTACACTGTTTTGATCGTCTTGACTGTCGGATTATTTGAACTGGTAATGAAGCGGGCTCTTTCCCTCTTCCCGCGGGCCAGGCTGATGAATGTGTGGCCTGCAGTAAACTGGATGGCTGCGATGACGGGAGTTGGGAACGCAGCTCGGCTTCGCTCGCAGCCAGAGAAAATGTTTACGGCTGGAGCTGAGTGACACGGCCTCTGCTGATTTTTAAACCAGGAAATGTGATAAATAATATGATGTGTACTCGTTGTAGTGGGAATAAAGCTCAGTGAAATCATGGGAGACTGTGGTGCATTCTTCTTCTAATAACAGCTAAGGGGAGAGTGCTGGCTCCACTGCGGGTATTCCCACATTTAACTCATCTTTTTCTCACTCTCTTTTCAGGCCACTCTTCTTTCTCTTCCTCCTTTTTTTTTTTACTTGTAGGCCCCTTTCTCCTTCCTTTCCCCCTCAGGTGCCCCTCCTCCCTCTCTCTCTCTCTCTCTCTCTCTCTCTCTCTCTCTCTCTCTCTCTCTCTCTCTCTCTCCGGATTGCTCTGCTTCATTAGCTATGTGATAAACAGCTCGGAGGTTCAGCCCTTCACACTGAACCCGCACCTTCCTGTTCACATGGCCACAGGATGACCCCCATCACACACGCCACACTCGACTCCAGCTCAGAGACAGATACTGACCCCTGCAGCCACCCGCAGC
Organism: Pholis gunnellus; assembly: GCF_910591455.1. Taxonomy (NCBI): domain Eukaryota; kingdom Metazoa; phylum Chordata; class Actinopteri; order Perciformes; family Pholidae; genus Pholis; species Pholis gunnellus. The sequence continues at coordinate 20,174,042 of NC_136530.1, read as the reverse complement.
CCCTTTACCTGAATTATATTCTGACACACACGAGGGGGTGACCAAAGTTCAAATGCCGATGTATATAATATCTGTGACATTGTAAGTTTCTGATGGGAATGTATTTGAAATACATACTTCGATTAACCTCTCTTTGCCATCTTTGTCAGTTTGACTACCGGGGAGCAAAACATTTAAATACAGGAAACTTTTTAGATCTGGTTAGTTGGTCAAATGTCAAGTCTAACAAATGACAAGTCTAACAAATGTCTTCTTTTTAAAATCGTTGGGCAATATGACGTTATATACCGCTAGAAATGTGCCTGACTGTTGTTGAATGATTGTGTTTGCAGGATTTTTAAGTAACTTAATTAGTCAAAAATACATCCCCACCTTCATTTGTTATCCAAAACCTTTAAGAATATGTATTATATCTATTGTAATTATTGTACAAAAATATAAATACCATGCTAGAAGAGAATCCGTACTGGCCATCTAGTAAAGTTTATTTCATCTTTCAGTACTAAATGTGGTGGTAATATATTCATCTTTCACTTCAGTTTTGTTGTTTGTTGATTTGATTATTAATCTACAAAAATACATCAATTGAAGGAATAAGATGATACAGTGACAACACTCCTTTCCAAACATGTTGTCAAAATGTAAAAAGCCGTAAAACATGTAACTCTGAACACAAAATTAGTCAAAAACAACCTAATAAATAAAAATACATGACGAAATGCCATCAAACCCCATCCCTAGCTGTCATCTGCTGAAAGCTGCTGTGACATACCCGTCTATAGCTTTTATATCTCCTTAGTCATTTTCAAAATAAAACATGTTAAACGGCAGTCACAAAAAAAGAAAAAGTAGCAACTCTTCACAAATCAGCGACTTTGAGGATACATAAAAAAACGGTGACTTTAATACAGTAGAATAATAGTTTTCATGGCTTCAGTATTCAGCTGTGGTGCCACTTCTTTTTTTTTCTACCGGTGTATTATATTTAATCTAATCCTTTCCATATGCCTCTGTCGGATAGAGCACAGATAGAGCACAACCAAAACTACTAGACTGCGGGAAAATCCCTGGTGCAAACCATGGGCAGTCTGCTGACTCAGAATACTTGTGTAAAGGTCACACAGTGCACTCTCACCACTGTGATACCGATGGCTGCAAATCTACTGTTCCAGGCCCTGAACTCTGTGTTGCTTATGCCCAACATCTGCTAATGTGAATGTAACAGAATGTCATACTTTATCAATCCCTGAAGATGAATTTGTCCCACACGCTACAGCTCAGAATAAAAACAAACACATAAGTGTCTTCTTGCTTGAAGACAAGATTGATATTTTCTGGTATAGAAAACACATCAGACCACTCTCCAAACCACAATGACTTATCTGGACCTCCTTCCTCCGCAGCCAACTGACCCCCCCCCCGCTCTGTGTCTCGCCTCCCTCCCAGCGTCCCAGGCTGTTGCAGCCCCCCGGTCCTCCGGCTCCGGCTGCTTGACTACAGCTGACATGTGGAATGGCTCAAGGTAAACACTTAATAGAGCTGCTATTATGGTCGCAGAAAGCCATCAGCCCCAATCACAGCCTGCTAATGCCATTAACCCCAGGGCTTCTCACACACACACACACACACACACACACACACACACACACACACACACACACACACACACACACACACACACACACACACACACACACACAAGGATGCATGTGGACACAGAAATCCACATGTGGGCAAATGCATAAACACACACCAACACACACGCACACTTTCTGACTCACTCACAAATGCAAACATATGACAAATGCCCTTTAACTTGAAACCATAAAAAACTCACTCATGCCAGGATTCGTTCACATTTCTACATAAATAAAAACAAAGTTAAGTAAGTTTAAACTCTATAGAGCCTAAATGGATTGGTCACCTTTAACATTATCACTTAAAGCCACTTGTGTCCGTCTGATTAATTTCAACAGACATTTGTATTCTCACAGAGCTCAACATGCGGGCTCTGATGGTTTTGGAGTTGTGGAGAAGCTGCAGGTTCCACGTCTTCCCCACTGCAGATCTCGACCAGAGCCGGCTTTTCCACATCATTAGTAGCTCAAGAGGTACTCAGGACTGTTCCACAACATGCTAGCACAGCTGCCAGACAAGAATAATAAAGCCTGAAAAATAAGAAGACGAGTGCTCTTATTTTGGCGCGGATCAGAGGGAAGCCTTGAATTGGAGCCGACGCAGCTCCGGGCCTGCCAGCCCCGGCTCATACCACCGATACTGAGATTAATGAGCTGCACTCACGAGCTGTGATACAAGACATTCACGCACCGCGACGCAACGTCACACTCGGGCTCAAACGCGGCCTCGCTCATGTACGTCACAAGTTGGCGTTATCGGGAGGTCTTTTAGGACCCACATCCATCAAGGCCACTATACTTCCCGGATGCACTGGCAATCATCTGCAGCCATCTTGTACCGAGATTAGGCAAATAGTATTGAAATTACGACTCCAGAATGACATCGGCCCCAGAGCAGATACCGCACTGAGGCCAGATAACCGCCTCCCGTTGTAGATGTTTACTTAACATCTCATTTATTTCTAATTATAGAAGACCTATTTTTCTCTCAGCTTGGGCCCTTCCATCCACACTCAACTTTTCATACCTGAAAACAATAATGTGGTCCAAAGGGGATGTGCTGACATAAAAAACGTTGGTGTTGCATGTTGGGGTGAACAAGGGAAAATATAGTTTACCAAAATGATGACATATGACATATGACACATACATTACTGGGGTGGCAGAGAAGTGCGTTTAGACTGAAAGTCGAAGCAGAGATATTTGTGTGTTGTTCACGGTCAAGTTTACCGGTGAAGTGCAGCCGCTGCAATAGTTTTAACAGCTCGTTTCCTTCTGTCCACAATCCAAACTTGTCTGTGGTGGTTCATTTCACTTTGTTTGGCTTTACTAAAACACAAAGTAAACAATTGCGCAGGGTAACTTATCCGGCGCAATTTGATCTCGGCAAAGACAAATTCAAGCAACATTGTTTTGAAAAACACGTCACCTAAAATTCTCAATGTGTCACAATTGTGAGCTGCAGTGAGCGGCTCTCCAGCGTGCAAAAACAGAGCGACGCCGTCTTTCCATTCGATTTTGGTCAAAGTTTCAACATCATCAATGAGTCGATCACCATTAGCCCTGTTTTTGTTCTCATCGTGGTTTCGTCCTTTTACGGGATTGGAGTGTTACGTGCACCTCCACAGGGATATGAAAACAACTTTATTCTTTTATTGTTATTTTTTCTCCTTTATTCAATAGTGCAGCTGAAGAAAGGAAAGGAGGAGGGGGGGGGAGGTTGAAGTCCAGCAAAAGGGCCGCGGATCGCATTCAAACCCGGGTAGCTGCTGCACCCACATACAATCATTAATAAATCCAACCTTTATTTATATGCGGGAATCAGACAACTGTCCATGTTTTTGCAGGGCATTGTCATTTGTGTTTGCACGTAGAACCGTTTACATTCACGGCCATTTGACGAGGGCGTTGGTTTGCCACTTGAGTGTATGGAGTTACATATGAGTGACTGACATCACATCGTGAGTGTGTCTGTCTGTGTTGAACAGCATTCCACAACAGTGCAGGATAATCCCAAACACCGGCTTAGAGAAGAATGGACACGTCTGACAGCTTCCTCTGAAATTCTGCACTCAAAGGATCCTTTTGTTCTTTGAGCGTTCTCGCTGTGATACACATAAAACACACACCCTGACACACACACACACACACACACACACCCACCCACACCCTCAGGGCTCTGACAAGGTGTTTGAAATTCTAACAACATGCTAAATGGTATCTCATAAACCAGGTGATATAAGTTCTCCCTGCCACTCTAAACTGCATATCACATAACAACTCCACAGCGCTGCCAACACAACGCTGACACACAATCCACATCGGTACAAACATTTTGACACGGCAGAGCAGGTGGGTCAGGCAGGAGAGGAAGTCTAATCAAAGTATTTTCTGTGGATGGGCACCGAACCTCAATACTATTTGAGAACCGACCAGAACGTGTCCGTATCGAGTATCAAAGTGTTTTTTTAAAACTTTTAAACCTTTGATTTTGGTATTTCCGTATCAAAATCAGGAAAGGTGTCGAACTTGGGGCACCTTTTATTGCCTGACAAAAAGATTAAAACATGTTTATATTCACCAAACTAGGTTATTATTTTGGTGTCTGCAGCTAATCTCAGGTACCAGACTGACAGGATATGAAAACATTACTCACAACAAACAACAACTTTAAATTCTTAACTAAATATCTAATTCTAGTGTATTACACAGGATCATAGGGCACTGCTCTTCTCAACTCCACTTGCTCTTTTGGGGGTTTACAGATAGCAAAAGTTGTGGATATTTTTGCACCCAGATTATTAAAGAGTGTCAGCCTGCAAAAAACTATACGGCATACATTACGTCGAACAATTGTCGACGTGCAGACGTTCCTCTGTTTATTGCAGATGAAAGGATTCAGAAAGTGTCTCTATGATGATCAGCTGACAATCCCAAATACCCTGCGGGGGTGACTATCTGCAGTGGAAAAAGAAATAAGAGAAAAGGTCCCGGTACCAAAAGTGAGGCGAGTGGAGCCGAGCCGAAGCATGCGCTGGAAATCAGGCATTAGTGTCTTTTAAAATAACAACACGATATGCGCAGCAGGTCTTTGGATAATGAGAAGAAAAAAAAAAGCATGACTACTTCACGAATTGATGTTGCATTAAACAGTATTTCCTGTGACACTCCTCGCGATCGCCCGTAACAACATAACAACACAAAAGCCACATGCTTCTCAAATTGGGCCTGCAGGGACATTCAGTCTGAGGCTCAGTGACTAAGTCCTGCCGTCCATTATAAACCCAGTCCGTAAAAATAACAATAAAGTGAATCTCAGCTTAGCGCAGTGAAGGCCAGCACCCTTTCAACAGGCAGTCGGAGGGGGCCACATAGCAAGTGAATTAAAAAGCACTGAAATGGAGATTGGTGGGCTGACATTCCAGGAGTTCCTGAGTGGAGAGTTTCATCGCACGCGTTTTCTTTTCCAACATATTTTATGTGACTTTACTCAGTTATGTTTGTCTCTCTTCTCATATAAGGACAAGGCGTTTTTTCATTTCTGTGTCCGCCTGCATCCCACAATCCCTGATGGTCTTGCAGTGAGTCAGTAAAGGGCAGGGGTGGATTTGGCAGAACCATGAGCCAGAGCAGACCGGGACAAATTGGGCTAGAGCAGGCCCGTACCAATCCAGACCAACTGGGTCCTATCGGCCCAAACAAGACCGCTTTTCCCAACTCTACTCTGCGTAAATACGTAAGTAAGACCCTCAATCATTCAATTTAGGTCTACATTTACACACAGACATTGATTCACACACACACGGAGTGACATGCTAGTATGCACAGCTAACTTTCCCAGGCTCCACCTCAGGGAGCACACATCATCCAAATGGCTGCTATGGAGCTGTGATTTTTAGCAGAACAGCTTTTTTTTTCCTTCTTCTTCCCGTTACTGAGCCCCCTATTTTTAGAGATGGCTGAAATTATTAAACCCCCTCCCCTTCACCCTCCTCCTCCTCCTCCTCCTCCTCTCTCCACTCATTCCCGCTCTCCTGTCGCGTTTTGACCAAAAAAGTCATCGACTGCAGCGCGTTTCCTAGTCAGACAGACTGTCTGGACGTCGAGTCGAAGACAGACGAGGCTATATTTACGTTCTGACTTCATCCCGAACGGACATACGCACACAGAGACACATGCTGCTGTAGCATGGTCGGGGGTTGACGCACAGATGACCGCAGCTCCGCCGCCGTCTCTTTCACTCTGACCATGTTGTGCTGGCCGAGCCTCACAGCGGTGGTTGACCTCAGAGGATGCTCTACAGCACCGTTACCCCCGAGGAGGTCGCAAACGTCTGACAGACGAGGCAGATCGCAATCGCTCACAGCCAGTCCAAAAAAGCATTTTATTCACACAGGGCTGCTTCTGGTGGGTCCACACGGTATGGTAAATCTGGACGGTGTCCAAGGGAAGGACGACTTAAAAGAGGACAGGCACACATTTTTAAAAGGGCGTTTACTCACAAGATGACACAATATCTCCCAGCAGCCTAACTTAACGTAGCGTTCGGCAAGGCTCATTATTAACAGAGGTCTTGTTTAATCTGTAAACAAACACAAACATTATGACAATTTCTGGTTTTAGTTACAGGCTGGGACCATGTCTTGGCAGCTAGGAGCAGCAGCTTTCCACACAGTGTGGTTGCCAGGTCTGGTACCAGCATATCTGTACAAAGAGCGACACCAAAGGCTATGTTCACCACCCGGATCCTCCCAGCTGCGCGGACATATGAAGTCATATTTGTTAATCTATTGCTGAAGTAAAAAAAGATGTCATTAACTTCTGATTTCCATTTATTCCAACTGAACAAGCCACAGATGCATTAAAGTGCTTATACACTTATCACACTTCACATGTGGGACCTTTAACACCTCTGTCATTCTTATCAGCACATAAGACTTTATTTTGGTAACCTCACTTGGTTCTGTCACTCAAATAAATCCTAGCATAACGCTGCCCAACTCCAACCTGAGCAGAGGACTGTGTGGGTGCACGGGGCCAAGTTATCACACACACACCAAGCACTATCCTCAAAGCTCGAACATTTGATTTTGCTGCTTTTTCTTTTTTTTTTTTATTGTACATGTTTAGGGGATTAGTAAAACAAACAGAAAAGATGCACTCTTTGGAACTTCTGTCAACAGCAGAAAATCTCTCCGCCTGTTTGCATTCGACCGTAAAAACGGAGCTTTGTTAGCGCAGCACAAAGTCTTTAAACTGTTGTTTATGAGTAAACCTCAAACACGGAGGTTTTAGTCTGAGAGAATAAAAGAAAAGAAAATAAACGAGTAAACAACTATACTGACTTTGGTTTATTTTCATTCAAATACTGAAGGCTTTACAGCATATGCAGCAGAGAAAAAACACTTTTGATTTTGGGGAAAATGCTTTTCTTCAATATTTTGTGATATTTCTGATAACTAGAGGTCACCTTGTTGTATTTTCCATGACTTATGTCTTCAATTTCGGTATGTTTTCATCAGACAAATGGCTTTCAACTATACCCTTCCCCCCAAAACAAACTACTGTTGCGGCTGATTAACACATTAGAGCATGTTTTTTTGGCTGAGGCTTACACATGACAGCTCTGGCCGTAGAGTTTACAACAACACGCGGCTTTAGCGGTGTAACCACACCAATATCTTACACATCGCATAAACACGGAGACCGATATATTCTGATCACGGCAAAACAAAAAAAAACTAAAATTCCCCCCGGCCCAAGTCAAGCTAATGTTCATACGATCAATCAAGCCTGCACCCATTCCTTTGATACTATCAGCGTGTTTGGACATCTAAACATAGCCGCATGCGCGGGGGAAGTCCACAAATTCACACACGCTTCAACTTGACTGTGACCTCTGGGCTGCATGAACAGTGAGTCCTCAGTAAACAATCTTTCCATGTTTTCACCGGAGGAAGGGAATGGGCTCTCATAAAGACTGTCATTCACTATTTAACGTTAAAACACACACTGCAAAGCTAAACCGCACACGCACACACACACACACACACACACACACACACACACACACACACACACACACACACACACACACACACACACACACACACACACACGAGGTCGGGCTCGGCTCCACGTAGCGCGGACAGAGCTGCTGATTCTTGGAGCTTGGCGATAGCGTAATTTTTACACCGTGAGAACATGAGAAACACATTTCTCAAAGGAGCCCTCTCATTTGCCGTGGGTGTGTTACCATTTTTGGGGGTGGGAGGGGGGAGGGGAAGTGGGGGACAGGAACACACACATGCACACCAGTTAAGTTAGACGTTAAGTTAAATATAGTAGCTATGCCAATATGTCATAGCTGGGTTATGAATAGGCAGCATACAGGGGCTAAAGAAGGCCGTGAAAGGCTTTTTAAATAGTCGTCTCTGGACTTTTTTTAACTATACTGTAACCCAGTATAATCCCACATGCATGCGTGTACACACACACACACACACACACATCCTCGGCTGTCGGAGACGGGGTATCAATAGCAGGGGGATGAGTGATGCAGGGCCAGAAAAGCACTTTATTTATTTTGCCCTCTTTGAACAGGCAGGAAGGAAAACAAACATCAGCAGGAGGAGGAGGAGGAGGAGGAGGAGGAGGAGGAGGAGGAGAGCCACATGAACGCTGCGTCTGGACTTAACGAACCCACTGATTTTACTTACACATCTCTCACCTTGCACCACAAACTGCCTGCAGAAAGGAGTATCACAGGACATACCCCCAAGAGAGGGATAGTACATGCACAGTATACAAAGGGGGAATGGGGGACTTCGATAAAATAGATTAGCGATGAAACAGTCGGTTGCTTAACCGAGTAAATAGCTTATTTAGGGTAGTATGATCGATCAATCAATCAATCAATTATAAATCAATTCTGCATTCATCATTTTCCTCCTGAAATCGAGCCTGGAGTATGTGTAAAGTGCAGATAACACCATACACGACACAGGAAGCAAACTGTACGTATGTTTCGCTATCAGTGATGGCGTGATGTGATTGGCTGCAACAGTAAGTCTGATAGCAGGAGACAGATGACGGGAGTTGTAATACTTTTAGTCTTTCCACGAAAACTGAAAAGAGATAACGCCATGGGAAACTGGAGTCTGAGAGATCAGATGAAGAGATGCGTGGTGTTTGTTTGTGGAACAAAAGGGAAGAAAGGAAAGAGAGAGGACACAGAGATTCAATGGCAGGAAAACAAAAAGAAAAAGTGAGGAGTTTAAGTGAGAAACCAGAAGCAGAGAAGACAGTAAGGGGACAGCGGGTAAACTGTACGGGTGTCAGTCAAAGCTTTCTTTGTGAAGTGAATTTCCAGACTTCCTTCATGGGTTAAGTTTGAACTTTGACCCAGTGACACATGACCCCTGACCTCGAGGCTGAGACCAGGAGCAGCACTGCTAGAGGAAGACTCCGTTTACACTGTAAAGGCTCATAAACGCTCTGCTGCTGTTCGTCTGTCACTCACACCAATGCCTGCTTTCCTCTTCACAGTGTGTGTGTGTGTGTGTGTGTGTGTGTGTGTCTACGCTGGGCTCAGTCTCTTTGCTTAGAATTCGGTTCCAGACGCAGTGATCTCATATGAGATGCTATCAGCCTGTTTACCGTTGCTATGCTCCCCTGCGGCCGCTACATCGCTTACAAATTGGACAATCAAGAGCAGGTGTGTGCGTGTGTATGTGCGTGAGATACCAGTCTGTGTGTGTGTGTGTGTGTGTGTGAACGACTAAACCCTTTAGACTTTTGGTAGAACTACATCCTCTCCCCTTCCTCCTCAAAACCCCACTGCAGGTGGAAACGTGACTCCTCCCCTGGTGAACGCAGGGTGCACACAGACGCCAGGCCTGTAAACTTTAACGGTGTTTTGTCACATATTTAAGAAAGCTGTGAGTGTATTTATGGAGGTGCAGGGGCCACGGGCCCTTCGCGGGCTGCCGTCCAAACGAGGGCCATGTTGAATTGATTAGGCAGTCTGGGAGGGGACGCAAGCCAACCAACAGTTTGGAGGGCAGATCTTACGCGGGTATCAATGCACACTGGATGACAGCTATTTTATTTCCATCGGAGCATCGTTCTTTTCTTTTTCTTTTTTTGAGTTTTCTGACTTTATTCCTATTGAAGCCAATTTGAGGGCTGTTTCCATCTCCTCCTTATCGTTGTAGTATCCTACAGGTGTTACATTTGTTCACATCCTCAACCACCACAATTCAACGCAATTTCCTATTGCAATCCTTGTTTTTTGCAGTGTAGGACAGGAAAGCCATGGTCAAGAGATTAATGCGATACACTGTCCAGGTTAGTCTGTCTGTCAGAGCCAAACTCTGTTCCGTATGTAGGGCTTGTGGATGTTTTATGTAATCCTAGTCTCCCACGGAATTAAGTTCCTACTGTACAATTCTGCAGCACACTACTCATGTCCAATGCCAATGTTCAGTGGAAGTATAGCGCGTCCTCTTTGCAACCATTGGTAGGGGTGTCGGAGTGCTGAATGGGCACATGGAAAGTACAGATTTACATGGAGAACCAGTTTGTTTTAAGAAAATTGTGTTTTTTTTCACCATGAACATAGTCGGTATGACCCCCCCTATGCAGACATAAAAGAAATGAAAACACAAAATGGCAAAGAAGGTTAAAAAACATCAGATTTGAACATAATGTGGGTTTCGCAGAATCGTCCTAAATCAACGCCGTCTGACGAGCGGTGCGCCTTGTTGTCATATGCTGAGACAACACTGATAGAGTTCTGGGTGACAGGCAGAGAAACGTGATGGCTGTGAGATGGTCGGGGTCTTTGGGGACAGCTGGGAAACTGCACATTCATCATTTTCACAAAACATGAAGTGGGCACAACATAATATTTTAGAAGCAGATAAAAATCCCTTTTCCATCCTCCGTCCTCTTTATCTCTCTTTTGGGTGACTATTGATTCATTAACGTTATCTGACCACCGCAGCAGGAGCAAAGGGAGCCGTGAAACGCACTCACCATTTCCTGAAACACACAGGTACACGCACACGTTTCCTGTGGGAATTTATTTTCAAATCAGCTATCTGCGATCACCTGCTGTACACTGCTGCTGCTGCTGCTGCTGCTGCTGCTGCTGCTGCTGCTGCTGCTGCCAGCCTCATCCTCCGGCTTCTATAACGTCATTAGAATATCACTGTCTGATACAGAAACCAGAAAGACAGCGAGGGCTACGAGGACAAAAAAGACGAAAAACTGGATGAAAAACACGGTGACGAGGGAGGTTTCAGAGAAGAACAAGTTGTGACATGAAAAATAAACGGAGGAGGGCAAAACGTCAAGATGAGTGAGGCACACCTGGGAAATCAGCGATGTAATCGACTCTGAATGTTTGAGATCAGTTACAACCGGCAACGTTTTAGACAGATGACTGAAAGTAAACACACCCGTGTTGATTTTGGCAGGGATTTTCATTCCAGTTTTTTTGCTAATTTACATATTCCTAAAATAGATATTTTAGTCATGAAACACATAAAACAGTTTTAGTTAAATTACTCGCCGCAAAACAGTCCAATTACTGATTCTTTCTTATGTGTTTAATATTCTGTCCTTTTTCCTCATGTCTTCATTTTAGCGGATTTGTTTTCAAATTGGAATTTTATCTAAAAAAAAATTATAACATACTCCTACAAGTCATATCAATGATTATTTATTAAAAGTAATTCTGGTCAGTAGCCGTTTGTCAAAAGCTTGAAAGTTGATCAAATGAACTCACATAGAATCTGCATGGCTTCTCAGCTGGCTGCATTAAACACTCCTTCAACGAGGCGATAAAGAAAAAAGCACTCATACATTGTTTCTGCTTTTTCCACCTGCTGCTGCGGCGTGGATGCCACACTGACCTACAACATGTGCGTCGAATTAAATCGTCTGCCATGCTGCGAACCTCTTCACCTTCAGAGACAAACCATACAAACAACATACAGCAATCTTTCTTAAGAAGTTCAAAATGTCCACTTCTGGTTTTATTTTGGTCATTTGATTTTTTTCCTTGTAGTTTTTCATCTTATAATTTTGTCAGGTTGGTACTAACATAAACACGTAATATTATCTCTGATATGTTCTTACTTTAGCTGCATGTTGCATCATACTACTTGCCAACAAATGATGAATACACAAAAACACAGAGAAGGCTGTGTGACACTAAGGCGTTGCACTACGAGCACAGAGTTCAAACATAAACATAACTCCGCTACCTCATAGAGTATCTCAACCACACACACATACACACACACACACACACACACACACACCTCGCTGGTGTTATCAGCGGGGAAACCAGATCAGATGAGAGCGCCGTTGCTGTTGATACTGAGGCGATAACATCCGGACATTAACACAAAGATTCAGAGCCAAATGACACTGAAAAGGACAAACGAGTCAGTGTCATCAAAACACTGCACATGGTCGCTCCACGGTCTCTCTCTCTCTCACACACACACGCACACACGCACACACACACACGCACACACACGCACACACACGCACACACACGCACACGCACGCTCTACCCCCCCCCCCCCCCCCCCCCCCCCCACTCAACCCAACAGAGGTGTGCGTTTCTGAAATGTTGCTGTAGTGTGTCCAATGTGTAAGATAAGACAGGAGTAGTGTAAACAGTAGAGTGTGTGTATTGAATGCAGTGCCTGCAACATGTTGAGCATAGGAAACAGATGCCTCACCCCTGGCTATATGTGAGTGAGAGAGGGGGGGGGGGGGGGTTGTGTTTGTATTGGAGCTTTTCAGCAGGGACTCTGCAGTCTTGTGGCTGTTGTTCCACATCGTTCCACAGTCAGACACCCAGAGGGGTACAAGGATAATAAAGCAGTGGTGAAGTTCGGCCATTTTTAGTGGTTGATGCTGACCTTTGCAAATTCTTTACATATGGCAATATGTGTGTCAAAGGTTCTCAAAGTCCACGAAATTCACCACGGAAAGTCAAAATGGCACAGTAGCTGTGTAGAGTTAATGTGTAATAGCTACAGCTGACAGAGAGGACCTCTATGCGACACACATGCCAGTGAAAGCCCAACTTTAAACATTGTTTATGGCTGACCCCAAAACTGTCAAGTGTGCCTTTACCTGTATAACAACTTTTACTGTTCTGGATGTTTTGGATTGTGACTGGGAGGTAGGAACACAGCTCGGTTCATGTCAATAACGGTGGACAAAATATTTTAAACTTTGATGTACTTCAGGGCAATTCAACACTGTTTTTTTCCGCACACAAACGCAAGTTTTTTAGTTCTAAAATGCGTCCAAACCCTTGTCTTCTCTGACCTAACCCGAACTAAAACACGTGAGGCTGCTCTGTTACATTCTGTCAACATAACGTTATTAACGACGCTCAAAAATACATTTTTACAATCAGTGAACAGATGTAGAGTCGCTAAAGATAAGATGAAATTAAGACCCGAATAATAAGATATCTTGCAGACAACAAAAAACAATACAGTACAACACAACGAGGCAAAGAGTGAGACGCTTGAGTGCAGGAGAATCGGCTCGTCAACGATCAGCGGCATGAACATTTGCATAGTCAGCAGGTGAGTCACTATTCTGATGTTATCAGAGCCAAAGGTGGTCTCCCTCAGTACAAACCAGGAACTTCTATTTCTCTGGTGACTGAAAACGTACACAAAAATAAGTCCATCCATCTCTACCCTCCCTCTCTCACTTCCTCCCTCTCTTCCCCTCATCCATCTCTCACACGTTCTCCCTCTCAGTTATCTTCACTCAACCTTATCTCATTCTGCAAATCCCATCCCGCCATCTTTACCCGCTATCGCACCTAACCCCCCTCCATCCCCCTCAAACTAAATGGATCCATCCCAGTGACGGTGCACTGACTCTGACTCCTCACACGTCTGCTCCAGCTCTTCCTGTGGAGCTGCAGTGGGAGTCACTGGAGGAAGTCTTCATCTCAGAGGACAGCCCACTTCCTCCTGAGAAAGCCGGATGGAGTTGAGGATCGAGAGGGAGAGGATTACAGAACAAGCCACCTGCTTGTTTGCAACAAAGTGAACAAGACCAAAAAAAGTCTTTGTGGATTGCGAGCGGCTGGTTCAGCCTCGCTGTGCAGCAAATATACAGAGCAACGCTCAAGTTCACCAAAGCAACCATTTCATTTCCTTTATCCGACCTATTACCATGTTATGGTCTTGGAGGCCTCAATAAGCCAAAAATAACAGCTGTTACAATCAATTTAAACTCGCTGGCTACTGAGAGCGAAATGCACTTTCGTGATAGACATAGGAATACGTTTTTGAGCGCTCAATGACATAACCTATAAAATGACTAATTCATTTTACAATATCAGTTCATGGCGACTACAGTATAGCTAAGGGGCGGTTAAGGTTGGCCAACCGAAACACGTCATACATTTTGGGAAAGGTTGCGGTTGCGAAAACAAGTGTATTGTTGGTCTGTTACAGGACGCGGACGTCGATGACCTGCATGAAATTCCAGATGTACTACGAGCCCTGACGCTACTACGCCCTTCACACCTTTATTCTTTGCCCCGCCACAGAAAAAAAGCACACCATGTCCTGCCTTGGCAGCCAAAGTTGGCACTGGATGTGCATCATGCACTTGAGATTCTGATCAACATGATGGTAACTCACGGCATTACCGGGCTGTTACAAATTGTGTAGCCAGAGAGTAGATCAGCTGGTGATCTCTAAAGGAGGCTCCTGCCGAGGTGAGACAAAATGTAGAGACTTGATGTTTAAAATCAGTGCAACGCATCCGAAAGAAAGGTGAGTGGCTGGGCAGTGAACAGGTGGGTGGCCATGTGTTCAGTGCATGCGGGTACGTGTGTACTAGCAAGTTTTATCCAGGAACCTCCATTCTATCTTCATCACGTTGGAGCAAAACCTCTGTCAAACTCGCAGTATTGCTGCATAAATCAGTGGAACCACTTAATATTTCATCTGCTGCTGCTGGCCGAAGGCCTTGGCAACCAGCGCCATGAATTTCCAGTGTTTCAGCTGTATGAGCATGCATAAACATTCAGAGTTATGAAAACATGCACCTGCACACACACACACACACACAGCACATCGTAAACATGCACACACATTAAAAAATACTGTACACCAGACTACGAAGTCAATCCAGCAGTGTGGTAAGACGGGGTTAAACAATTCATCTCTGCAACCGGCCTCTGAACAATAGAGCCAGTGTGATCCGATGTATGCGCTATGAAAAAAGAAATAAAGAATTCAGTTATTCTCATTGACGTTCTCTTTCCGAAACATAAAACACACACACTGTCTGTCTCTGCACCCTTACTGTTACTGTACAAGAGCTGCAGCCGCTAACAAACTGTAGCGCTCCTAGCACAAGTAAAAAGACGCAGAAGAATAAAAAAGCACTTTCTGCTCGCTACAGCGACAGTTGGCAGTGAGCGCTGCGCAGAACAAACGACACGAGTGTTTTGAATTCCCCCCCCCGGGCGCACTCACAGAAGACTTAGTGGGAAATATTTTCCTTCCTATCGCACACACACGCACACACACAATTGCCTGAGGGTGTTTTCCCTGCATGTAAATATTCAAAGAATCCTTTGTTTTGATAAGATAACAGTTTAGCCTCAGAGGGAGGCAGCAGCTTGAGTGAGGCGCTCATGCAACAACAATGTGTCTTTTCGTATCAGTAAACTGTGATAAAAGGCTCTCTCGTCGTCGTGCGTGTGCGACGTTCTGAGTTTATTGCACACAAAGGGAGGCAAAAACACCAACGGCCAGCTTTTCCTCTGTATTCCACAGATTTGTTTTGGTTTTACTGTAAGTCACCCTTGACTACGGATTTCCATTACAACCCATAACTGGCACTTGCGGCCTTCCATTACCTTCACGATCAGGATCACGTGAAGTCAACTCCCCCAGACCCAGACTGATCTGGGGGAAGCAAATCAAAGCTGCTGGCACGCTTCCACATTGAGAACAGTAAATGTCTGCTGAAACTCGTACAATAAAGGGATCTTGATCTGCGGTATTATAACTGCATCAATATAGCATGTTGTGACTTTGCTTACTGCTGATGAAACAATAGCCCTGTTGTTGAAAGCTGCACCTCTCGTTGAACGAGGCACACAGGGTTTTACCTTATAATGACGCGCAGCTATTGAGTCTTTCTTTGTGATTTACCATCTGATGATATGTGGTGGTTGAACTAGAGGGATATTCCCAGGAGTGAGGAGACGTTCGGGAATACCTTACAGGTGCAGAGTTGATTTAAATACCTTGAACTGCCCCCCATAAGAAAGAATGTCTTTTTTTATTTGATTTATTTCATTGTTTATTTTCAAAGTTTTTCTTTCATTTATAATATAATGTAAAAAATATATATTAAAAAAATGAGTAAAAGTAACAATTTTATTTTTTTATATTCTCTGGAATGTAGAGTGGGGTAGAAATATAAAAGTAGAATTTATGACAATACGTAAGTCGGTCTAAACTGTCACTATAGTTACAGACCTTGTACAACCTGCTTTGGGAAGAATGTATTTAATTGTCATACCATTAAAGCAGATTTGAGAAGGATAAAGTTAAAGTTGGGGGGGGGGGGGAGATGCGGATCTGGATGGGGTTAACCTTGAAAGGTTCTTGTGGGTGGGTGGTAAGAAGCAGACCGGCTTCTTTTCATACTGGAGTTGAAACCTCGTTAAAAGCCAATTAGGCAAAATAATAATCCACGCCAAATTAAACACACACTCACAATCTGCAGCTCTGCCTTCTACCAAAATAAAAAATGAAAGGAGATCATTCTGAACAAAAGAAATACGATCTCCAGTATTTTTTTTTTTTTCATCATTACCTCAGTGTGTACGTGTGTGCCTGAGCAGAGAGGCTGGTTCCCATGGCTTGCGGACCACCGGAGTGAGCAGGTCGAGCTCCGAGGCAGTAAAAGCCCCGGGGCGCCGTTAAGGACACAAGCTGAGAGTCCAGGACTGGACCAGGGTCTTCTTTCAGCGGGACAGTTTACGTGGCGAACACGAGGGGCCATGTGTGAAACTTTTAGGGAGGCTATGATGACTCCAGCGGCCTCGAACGAAGAAAGCGCGCGGCCGTAAAACAAACAAAAAAAAAAGCACGTGGAAGTGATTAGGCCGCACCGATAAGCATCTACAGTACGTTCCTCTGTCTTTCACGCACTCAAGTGCACACACCCGCAGAGCTGGGTTTTTTTTTAAGAATTATGCAAAACAGGCATCCACAGATATCCATCTGAGAAACACACACGCAACCTAAAGGGAGCTGAGAAACACCTGCAGCAATGACATCATGCAGGTGTGGCTTCATGCTAAAAAAATGCTAAAATTGATTTTCCATGTTTGAAATCAACAACGACCGTTGCACAAAGACCCTACGGCTGAAACAATTATCCGCCATGATTGACAATGTCGGCAACAAATTATTGAATGGAATCTCCGTTTTTGATTCTGAAGTTGATTTATTTGCCTGCACTTGGCAGAGGATCATTCTGACATAATGCAAACATACACTGTGTATTAGCATTAATACCTTCAAATGCAACGAATTTCAGAAAAGGAATGCAACAACACGCCCTTGATATCTGAACAAAGCAAAAGTTACTCTTTCAGTTTCTATCTTGACAAAGTGACATGGAGTTTGTATTCTTTTTCTTCTCATCAGCACATATGATGAGTCGTTATCCTACAAAAGTGTAACTCAAAACACATGACAGAGAAAGTGAGGAAATCAGAAAGCAAAACAAAAAGTGTCGGTGCATTGTATCAAGTTGTTTTGCGGTCATACGACCAAAACAAGACAAACAAGTTCAGTGTTTCCATTGTTCAAACATGGCACAAAGGTAAGTGCCAGGAATTTCTTTACACACCAAAATAACCTCAAAGTGCCTCGTCATTCAGAAATAAATCATGTGTCCTTGAATGCCTCCGTGCAGTTTCAAAACAAATGTGCATCAGACTGTGTTGTCAGAGCTCTCGCCTAATATGGGATTCAGTGCTGTTGTTCTCCGTTTAACGCATCGGGGTTCTCCAAAAGGTTCCCTCGTTTACTGCCATCACTGCACTGCTGTAAACCTTCAGATTGAGCCTTAATTTAACTGGTTTCTATGGGACTAAAATGCTTTATTACACTAACTATTGCAAGGCATAGCTCCTATGTATGACCATAACCTGTGTCAGTATTCCCATGTTTTGTTTGAATATGGTCGTGTGTGATACATAATTATAAAAAAGGTACAAACATTGACTTATTAGGTGTGTTCATAGAGAAAAAAGAAGAATCATCATTCACATCGTCGATCAGTGTCAGAGGTTTTGTACTCGTAATAGAATAGAATATCAATAATAGAATTGTTACTGCTGCACTGTTGCTCCTGCTGGCTCAAAATTGCATAATTCTGCAGTATGAATTAAAAAAATAAATGCATTGTGGTGGGACTGCTGTACAACTCATTGCCCCGCTAATCTACGACGTGCGATACTCTGCTGCTGTATTTGGGGGGGGGGGGGGGGGGGGGGGGGGGGGGTTGCAAACACACATTCCTGCCCACAATTACTGTCCCCCAAATCCAGATGTAGACCCTAAAGCAACCTCAAGCAACACAACCTCGCCCCTGTGACACGAAAAAAAGTGAAACAACCTGCTTGTTCATTAAACGACGCGACCGTCCACCAACGGGCTAAATCAGAACCATGTGGCTGGCGGGGAGCCTCCCTGCCCTCTGCGTTTTCAATATAGTGGGATGAACATCACACAGGACGGGCTGACGAGATACACATGTCCGACACTACATTACCACATATGTGGGTGGACGGCAGCAATCTCTTTAGGGCAAGAGGTTCACATTTTTCATCTTCAAATCCGTAATATGTCTAAACAGTAACACCCTGGGAAGAGGATTTTTTTTCAAACATAAAATTCTTCCATCAGATATTTTGGGCTCAAAGAAAATAGTTAGAAAATGCCGCGTTAAACGATTTCAAATCCAATTTATTTGGTAAAGAAATCCTGCGTCTTATGCGGCACATTTGCTACTGCAAAACCTTAAACCCAGCGAGATCCATAGGTACTCTAGTGTAGTCGACGTGGCCAGAAACTTAAGCAGACATTATTGCTGCGTAGGCACTCGAGCTGCTCCTCCTTGGAATGTCTTTGTCTGTTTTCCAGAGGGAAACCGTATCCCCGGTATTTCTTGCCTCCGTTAGGCCATCGAGGAACGCCAGAGAGAAAAGCGAGCCCAGCCCGCCCAGCGCATACCTCCGGCCTCCGGAGGAAATGCCTGGCATATTCCCAGAACAAAAGGAGCGATCTAGGCACCGAGGGCAAGGAGGAAAATATATTAACTTAAAATTAAAGACCTTTTTTTTTTTTGTCATATTCAATACGCAAAGTCAAAAATCAGAATCAGATGAGGTTAACCAGGCGGCAGAAACAAGAGGAGCTGGGTGATACTTTCAGCCTGGTTTGGATACAGCTCTAAGCAGTTCAGACACATATGTGAGTGTGTGCGTGTGTGTGTGTGTGTGTAAGTCTGAAGTGTGTTGTGACTTGTGAGTGGTGTAGACATTAAGTGGCTGACATTAGATCTAGTCTTTGCGGGCTGGTCTACTCGCGTGCCTCTTGAAATGCGCGCGCATGTGTGTGTGTGTGTGTGTGTGTGTGTGTGTGTGTGTGTGTGTGTGTGTGTGTGTGTGTGTGTACACGAGTGCTTTCCAGAGCGTGCACCTGTGTCATATAAATCCGCCATGAGCTTGCTCCCGTAGCAGCGCTACATTTCCAATAACAGTCACAGAGAGGGCTCGAGGCGAGGGGCGGAGAGATGGCTACTGTACATTGCTGTAATAGAGCACAGCTGTGTATGCGTGTGTGTGTGTGTGTGTGTGTGTGTGTGTGTGTGTGTGTGTGTGTGTGTGTTGTATGCACATGTGTTAAGACAGTCGGAGAGGTTCCACAGACGAGCGTGTTTCTGAGGCGAGCTGCTTGTAAATCTAAGAAATTGGCTTTCCATTGCATTTGGCTGCAGCTGAAACAAAAGAAAATCACTTTGTGATGGGAAACGTTGTCAGAATGTGTGACATGCTTATAGTGTACAGAGGACAAAAAGACTTCAAATATCAGGGCGGATGGGCTGGTGTACAAAATAAATTGCAGGAGTTTGACCTGGGATTAACTTCCTTAGTCTCTCGTGTTGTACGGTTCGGGTAAGATTGTGGTTTTGGTTGAAAAATGTTAAGTCAGTATTGACATTTTCAATTTTAAGCAACAACCTATTATTTTATTAAACATGATCAAATGCACAGAGTTGCCCGTACATAACTAGAAAAACACGGGCCTTTGATTCGAGCACAAATACCTGAAATGCAGTGTTGAGTTTTTGTTTTTTTTGTTTCGATACTAGCAATGTTCAATTCAAATATTTAATGTTGTCACACGTGCAGCCCATAATAAAATAGTCTACGACTGCCAACATTGTGATTTAATTAAAAAGCTTTCAGATCAAAGATTACAATAATGACATAAGAGGATGTATGTATGCCAGCGCTGTAATGGACATGTCTTTGGTAGGAAAAAAACAAGCATTGAGGTTCTTGACTCAGACCTCATATTTACATATTTACAGCCAAGCGTGGATGAAAATGTTGTAGGAAAATGATGACAGTGAATGTTTTACAGATAACTACAGTCTGCAGATATGGTCAGTATAAACATTTTAGCAATATGATAATTACATTACATTTCGTGCAAATTGCGTCGACAAATAAGTTGTGCGTTTTAGGAGACGTGTTGATCCTGGCTGTCTGTTGGTTTGATTAGTGGATATGACAAAAGCACAGATACATGGAAGCATAAAGAAAGAAAACAGAGACAAAGAGCAAAGAAAAGAGACTGAAAGAGTAAGAGAGAGAGAGAGAGAGAGAGAGAGAGAGAGAGAGTAGAGAAAAGCCTGCGCCATCACATCCTAGCAGCAGGCTGTGTGAGGGCCCAGGATGCCTCTCTGTGTTTTAACTCTGTGGTTTAACTCCAGAGTTCTTCTTCTCTCCTGGGAAATAAAAACATTCTTGTTTTCCCTCCAAATGAGTGTTCTGGGGGCAGCCAGATGTGCAGGAGGAGGAGGAGGAGGAGGAAGAGGCTCCTCTCCTCTCAGTCTAAACTAAGGGGCTACAACAGCTCCTCTCCTCCAGGAGAGACAGCCCACAACCTCGCCTTTCACCTCTGACCCCTCACCCCTGACCTGAGGGATGTGGAGGGGAGTAGGGGGGGGAGACCGTGAGGAGCTCAGAGAATGTAAAAAGCCAATCACCACATACAGAGTGACTTTCCCTGAGTTTTTTGTCCCTTGCTGGAACAAAGGCCAACAGATGATGCAGACAGTGTTCTTCTCTGCACATATACATGTACTGCATGTGTGCGTGAGGGGGTGGCTCTCGTTTCGTCCTAATCTGGTCCCTCCCTACAAGAGAATTGCGTCAGCCATCTATTTTGGCCTGTTGGACGATCAGGAGGAGAATACCATCAATCCTTCTGGGACCTCGAGAGAGACCACCGGCTAACACAGAGGAGCTGCAGGGGAGGAGGAGGAGGAGGAGGAGGAGGAGGAGGAGGAGGACACGGGTTCGAGCCCTGAACCATGGGCGGAGAGATAGAGAGATGGAGGGAGGGAAAGATGTAGGCAGATAACAAGGTGAGGGAGAGTGTGGGATGGAACCGAGGCGGGGAGGGGGAGGGAAGGAGGTGTTAAGAAATAGAGGATGATACAAGAGCGGAGTTGAGAGAGGAGTATGAGGTAAAGAGAGCGGGGGGGGGGGGGGGGGGGAGGAAAGGAAGGATGCAGGTCTCAAGGGAACAAACTTGGTACAGGACGTCCTCAACAGCGGAATGCTATTTCACTTTACTCTGTAACCGATATAACTGAATGTGAGAAGTAGCCCGGCAAAATGAACTGCTTTACTGGAGGAGTCTGGTCTTTATTCAACCAGCGTGTTTCGACACAGAGCATACGTCTTCCTACAGAAGTGCACAGCCGATACACCCACCAGCCCAGACCGGACGCTGCACCTCCAGGACGCTGCACCCTATAAGGCACCCTCTGATGGAGGCTGTGTGCCGTGTTGGTGGAATAAATGCAGTAAGTTCCTGTTTGGTATTCTTCTTCCTCTGGACTAAGTTGGCAGCGACAGCACACTCTTTCTTCAACTGTGAGCACGAACACACGCCCTCTCTTTTGCACCTCTGGGTGCAGGTCGACGAGAAAGGCAGCCAACAGGGCAACACTCACAGTTGCGAGACTGTTGAGCGTCAGATAGCATGGGCACGGCATTCTTCTCAACAGGAAGCAGCTCTCTTTTCTTTTTTCCTGCACTCCCGGGACCTGGCACGCTAGGAAATCAATGCACTGCCCTCATAAAAGCCCTCACTTCCTGTCTATACAGGAAGCAGTCACTCACTCGCTCGCCTGCTCCTGATATCCTGCAGGTCTCAGTCTGTCTGTGAGATTGTTCTGCCAATCACAACATGTTTATCAATGAAAACAAGCGCAAGAATGTGGCCTTATCAGCGCGTCATTTGTTGTCTGAGAGCGAGCGCTGAGATTGAATCGTGTTGCGTGATGAATGTAGTGTAAAGGCAATGAAGGTTGCAAAACGTGGCAACATCAAATGTGCAAGCACCGTTTCACTCCCATTCTGTTCTCCTAGCTTGCCTTCCTTCCTATTTTTTTTCCACGGTAATTTCCACAGCGGAGACCTAAAGTTTCTTTTCCGTTGTTTCTTTTCTTTCTTTCTTTTTTTTAAAAGTCAACCTCATCTGTACGGGTTTTTTTTCCCCCCCCAGCACGACCGAGTCTCGTGTTACATGTTAAAACACATTAGCCGACGTAAAGCGCCATCAATAAACGCTGCTCCTGCTTCCTGCAAACAATCAGCGCCTTGGTGCTCCAGTTTGTGTGTAAACCGAAAACAAATGACACGCTTAAGACAGAAGGACAGACTCCCCAGCAGCATCTCTTGCGGGGATCAGTTTATTCTCCCTAACGTCACTAATCTCGGAAATTCTCCCACATTACTGCGTCTCACCAAGTCCCACACCAGAGGTGCTAATCCAACAATGGTTATAAAGCGGTTGGACGGTTGTCAACTCCACTTCCTCTTCAGGTGAAATATGCCCCCTCCCTTCAAATCAATTACCCCCTCCCAGCTGCTGAGCTCTTATTTACGGGCTGGCGCTGGAGCCTGGGATTATGGCAACATTTGACCTCCCACCTTCGACCCTCCAAGACGACCCCGTGCGCCATTAAACTGCCTCTCTCCCGTTATTAACCGATCTGATGACTCACTTAAGGGGGATCCCAGGTAACATGAGAACAAGATGGCAGATCTACCTGCTATAATGGCAGCTGAGGAAAATGGCTGCCAATTATGGGGAGAGAGGGGCTCCGGCGAACTGAAACTTCTGAGATCACCAACGAGTCTTGGATGCAAAACGGGGCTATCGTTTTACATCTCTGTGGTTTGCCACCCGGTGGCACCTCAGGCAACATCTGCATCACGGAAAAGATCGCCTCGAAGCGTACTACCATCTGTGCCTTGTATTTACAGATATTTAGTCTAAAAAAAGAAATAAAATGTGTGAATTTATTGGTTTATTTTGACTTTTGATCTCTTTTGCATTTTCTTATAAATTCACTTTCTTTTTTTACTGGAAGCGATTTTTTCAGCTTCTAACATGGTCAGAGGACCTCATTTACTATAAGATGCAATAAGCGTATTCTTGCAGCAGGAGGTACAACAACATTTAAGAGCCTGAAGAAATAAAATCCTGTTGAAAAATGTCTTAAACTGACTTGCTTTTTAGTTTTGACAAGGTCTTTCAAGAAAGACATCAACTAACGTGAGTGTGAGTGACCAAAGACTGTATTGGATCTCAGTTTCCTTCTCAGTTTACATTGCAATTTTCAGGGAAACTCTTTAAAAAACCCAAAAGTACAGTTTAGTCATTTAGGATCCCTTCACAACAGCAATGGATACAATGAGTCGAAAACCTGAGAAAGCAACGTGAGAGCCAAAGCCAGCGCCCACCTGGCCTCGCCATGTTTATTATTACCATTATCCAGTGGTAATGGAAAGTTGAAACAAACACTGGTGCACCTGTTAATTCCACCCCCAGGGGAAACGGGCCCACAAACTCCCCAGCTATTTCCTGTGGCCTTGGGGAGGGCGCGGGATGGGCAAGCAGAACCAGATGATGGGGTGTTGGGAGGTTACAGCTCGGTAGTGCAGCAGTGGCCATCAGGGAGGTAGAGTCAGGGGGTAAAGGCCAGGGTGAAGGGGGGGGGGGGCAGAGCCACACCCAGTAGGACAGGAGAAGGCTGGGAGGGGGGGGGGTGAAGTAGAAGAGGACCCGAGCCCTTCATGTGAATCTGTTCCAGACCCAGAGCTAAATGACAGCATATTAGATCCAGACACGAGCAGGACGCAGTGAGTGTGTGTGTGTGTGTGTGTGTGTGTGTGAATCTGTGTGTATTTATTACATTAAGGGAGTCAGATTACGATTGATTATATAAGACGAAGTAAAATGGCTTGGGAGTCAGTGTGGACCCTGGGAGATCACAATGGGATTCAGTCGATGCCTATTTTTCCTGTTTACGACCATTTTAAACATGTTTTACATCCAACAGAAGAAATTATGACATTAAAAAAAAAACGGTCCAAAGCTGCACACAAACCCTGAAATTGTGCGGTGGGAAGTGAGTGAGAGGGCATTATTTCATTATCCACATCATCAGGTTTCAGTGCAGATCCAGCTGATGTTCATTTGTCTCTTAGGAAGTTAAATCACTTCCAGCTCTATCTGCAGAACTCTTCTACGCCCAAAGTCACTCCATTAACCGTCCGATTGAAAATTTCCTCTGTTTATTTACTCTTTCTGCCGGAATCAGAGCAAAAGATTTACAAGACAAGCAGTTGTTCATGGATGTTCTTGGACGGATGCTCGTCCCTTTGTAACAAAGGGGAGTTTGTGTTCCCGCAGGATTTCAGAGATTTCCTAACAACGCCAATCAGTTTACAGATAATAATTGAACCGTTTGCCTCTTTAAAACAAGTTGGGGGTCTGTTTGAAACAGTCTGATAGTCTGACCGCTTGTGGTTCTTGACCTGTCGAACTTCTTTACAGCAATGTCGCCGTGTTCTGAGAGCTCAGTGACTAACTTGCTGGGTGCACTGTGTTCCCATTAGCGATAGGAATAACCAGGTTGAAGACCCGGGTTGTGCTCCTTGCATATCTTCCATTAAAGCATCGACGCCCACCCGCCTGCTTCCCTTCGGTGTGAAAATATGATTCCTTCACCCTCATCATCCTCCGCCCCCCCCCCCTCCCTTTCCCCCTCTATGATCCTTCTCTGCTCTATTCCCCCCCGCTGTTCTGCGCTGACGGGAATTAGAAAGCATAACAGCCGAGAGGTCCACTCTCATGGAACACCCAGGTCGCTCTCTTCTCCCCTCCCCTCCCCTCCCCTCGGCCTCCACCTCCTCTGAGCTTCCTGCTCGCACACAGCAGGCCCTTTCTTGTCTCGGGCCCGTGTTTCAGGGGGAGCCAGTTCGCCAGCGCACCACACCGGTGAAGCAGGGCCATAAAGAAGGCCTCTGAGCTGCGGGGACGGACCCGTCGGTGAAATTGAGCATGGCAACACTAAATCCATCACAGAGCTGGGAAGGGGGACGCACATAAATAGTCTACAGAAGACGGGGGAGATGGTGGAAAGAAGCGAAGGGTGGTGGTGGTGGTGGTGGTGGTGGTGGTGGTGGGGGGGGGGGGGGGGGGGGGGGGGGGGGGGGGGGACTGAGCTTCGGACTTCACAGAGGGCACAATAACAAAATCCTGATAAGTTTCTGCATCAGGGTTTTGCTTATAGGCACACGTCAGGGATACGGAGACCACAAGAAGAGTGTCACAGACTGCCGATAGTGAAGACAACACGGAGCAAAGGGAACAGTGATTGTCTCTTTTTTTCAGTGACGCTATTAAGAGTAAAGACCAGCGTTAAGCCTGCATGAAAAAAAGCAGCCCGGTTATTTATTTTACTACGGGGTCGACAGGCAAAAGAAACCTTTCCCCTATTTTCGCTAAAGCACAATTGCATGCAAGTGAACATTCTTACCAGATACGTTTTTTAAACTGGTGACTGATGTAATTCCTTCATGTGCCTCGTGCTCGGGACGGAGGTTACAATAACTGCTTTCCATGTTTTTGCAAAGACGTACTTGTGATGGCGATCATAACTCCATTTGTAAAGAAATGAAACAAGAGTATTATAGGTAAATAATGACTTCTTGTTGTCGCTCAATCATGTTTGAAACTAAGTGGATGGAAGTTTATTGTCTGTGAATCACGTCCATGTCGTGTCGCCACGACGCTCAAGCGCTACACGTTCCTGCGCTGAAGGCTGCGACGGCAGGACCACTGCAGCACCTTGACGAGGAAGCGAGGTCTCGGTGTGAAAGGAGGCTCATTAAGTCATTTGTCACGTCATCGGTGTGGGAGCTGGGGCCTCCGTGTGCCACTGGGCTCCTCTCTGTCTGTCAGCGAGCGGGAGGCCTCGGCATCGACTGAAGGGGTCGGAGAGGAGGCCGCACTCACAGACGAGACGGGGGGAAAAAAACAACAACAACCCAAAACAGAGCAAGAGAATGGAGAGACAATAAGAAGAAGAGAGGGGGAGTCAGAGAGGCAAATTGACAAAAGCGAGAATGGTATGTCGTTCCACTTTGAGGAGGGCTGGAGATGATTTACAAGAGCCGTGAGAATCACTCCAAACGCGATCTGGCCAGACACGAGCACAAATCACTGCTCAGTGGACGCCTGCCTTCGCCGCCATGAAACAACCCTCCTCTCTCAGACCCGTGGCATGCGCCAAGGAGGGTACTTCCAAAGAGTTGTTGCGTTACATATTACCAATTAAAATAATGCCTCATCTCTGCTGGACGTTTCCCCCTAATCCTTAACCCTCCATCCTCAAACGTGTTAAAAAAATAAAATAAAAAATGAATAAATTCAAGAAGACCGCTATCTCCCACCTGTCCGAGGAATTCCCTCTCTGACCCCATCTCATGTAACATGTTGCATTAGATTCCATGTTCCTGCATGGCCTGCTGTGTGTGTGTCTGTGTGTGTGTGTGTGTGTGTGTGTGTGTGTGTGTGTGTGTGTGTGTGTGTGTGTGTGTGTGTGTGTGTGTGGGAATGTGGGCAGGTTAGTCAGTGGCCGGTGTAGAGAAACATTACTCTTTGAGGTTGATACCCGCCTCACGACCCTGGAGCCAACTTCACCGCTCTGGAGATTACTTACTCTGGATTTACGACCCCGACCCCCGGCCAGTGATCCTGCTGGTAACATCACTCACGCACACTGACACACACACCTGTCCCCTGACCAGCTGTGAAGAAAATCACTTTACAAAACGGTGCCCATTCGCTCTCTGGCCCCCGCCTGGATGTGCTTTGCCAAACTCCTCCTTCGTCTTGGCCCTTTCACAAGGAGTTGCCAAGCAGTGTTACTTCTGCGAAGTTGACGCAACGGGCCAAACCATTTGATACGGGAGACCGACCATGGGAATTTATGCTGGCAGTGGATTTCCAGTTAGTGGGAGGATAAGGTTTGAAAGCTGGAAGATGAACGACTCCTGTGTAGTCTTTCTGGGTAAATCGCATCTCATGCAGTCACTGTGAATGCCAGAAATTAGAGATAAAATATAACATGTTTCAGACTTTATTTTATTGGAAATGAGCTGCTCTTATAGTCTCCTCGTGTGTCTCAAATATCTGTCATTGCAAATTGAAAAAAGTTGATTTCAAGGAAGAAGCCAAACGTATAAAGCGACGAGATAAAGAACATGATGGATTCTCTTTGCATGGTTGGTCCAAGAGAGTATGGGATGACAAATCTGAACTGTTTTAAGATATGGGTGTAACGTGTCACCGTGGAACAATATACAATGATACAAAAATGGACTGCAATAGCAACTGAATCTTGATTATAGCTCCCAAAAGGCACACGTTTTCTTTCTGCACACTTTAAATGCTACAGGGGAAAATGAAATACCATTAACAGTGTAAGCGGTCTATGGTCAGGGTCACCTTATGAAAGACGTCTCGGTCCAACCAGGTGTTTCATTTGCTTATCATCTTCAAGAAAACGTTCTTATCTCGTCATTTCTATTCCTCGGTTTAGTGTTCTGAATATATAAATCCTCCTGTAATGTTGAACCTGTTCCTGCATAGACCAGAAATAATAATAGGCTTTTTTTACTAAAAGTGGAACCATCTACCAGTGAAACACCTATTCAGGAGGTTGACTTCGCTCTGACATGTGAGGAGAGAGTCGCACCACTGTCCCTTCAGAAACGTGAGTGTGACCTCCGACCCTGGAGTCGGATCGGGGCGCCGTGTCACAATAACCCTTGACGCTTCTGGATAAAGCCAGCACATGCGACAACAACTGGCAGACGTCGGCCATGTCGGTCTCCGACACTAACGTGCATGTCTTCACCTCAGACTGGAGGACAGACAGAAGACTCCGGGGTGGGGGGGGGGGGGCGCGCAAAGAGACAACAGATGGTGGTTTATGTTACACACACATGATGCTAACACACATTCTCAGACACTCGCACTCTAAAGATCCATCAAACAGGGATGATTCATGGTCCCTGGAGCCACAGGGGAGCAACAAACGCACCGGACACACTTGTTACGTGTGTGTGTGATGCGTGAGGCTGCTGACCGCAAAGATCCCGTTAAGCATGTTATCTTCACTGTAAAGCTCACTGTCCATACTGTCACTACCTTATAGTCCTTCAGAGGGGATACATAAAGAAAGCCACTGTGCTTAAAGTACGGGCTTTTTTACTACAGTGTATCTATCTCCTCAGAGGTGTTTATTGTCGCCACTGCTTTCTAAGATGTGCACGAAACTAAATGTGTCACCCTCGTAGACAGGAAATAGATATTGAGTGATAAACGGATGGCATGATGACATAATATACAGCGTCCAGCTACTCAAAACAGTCAGATATGATCCGTTTGTCGAGGTAGAACATTAAAGCAGTCGACAGTCGCATTGTTGGTTGTGAAAAAATTTGAAAATTTGAGTTTTTGGAATGAAAAAAATGTGAGAGGCGAAGGTGTGTATGATGGACAGCGCAGTACTTGCAAATGCATTTAAGAAAGCTGAAAAAGCAAAGAACAACACAATGAATCGCTCAGATGCATCAACCAAAGCAAGTTCCTTCAATAAAACACGACTGGAATAGAGGTACAGGTGACATGTTTTGCTAACTGATAACACTTCATATGTTCATGAACCCTTTTCTCACCTTCAGAGGTATTAGGTTGGAAAATACATCAACACCTGGCATGCAAACATCAGCGTCAAGCATTTGACAGACGCGACTTATGGGAGCAGACGTGCCGTTCACTTCTCGCCATGGTGATGCAATGTGTAATGCGTGAACAGATTGCTGGTGCAATACTCACTATCGCAGATCATATCTGTTTTTTTTTTTTTTTTTGGGGGGGGGGGGGGGTCACGACACAACTGCAAAACAAAGTTCATGTCACGGACAACAAACAATAGAGACTGAACCGTGTCCAGTGTGCACCGCCGGTGAGCTACGACACAAAGACAGCCAGAGATGTTCGTCTGCTCTCAGGTGATCGTTGAGTGTGTGTGTGTGTGTGTTGACATGCTTTGCTGCAGGCGAAGTCTGTGGCAAAGTGGAGAGCAGCAGAGTAGACGGAGATGTGCTAATACTCAGACGGAAAGACACGAGACTCTCAGTTAGAGATGCGCTGCAAACCCGTCACACGTCACTGGTCTCCTTTCAGCACTCTGGATTCTGCTGGAGGCTTCTACACGCCACTCAACACCGCACTGCAACGCAATACACACACACACACACACACACACACACACACACACACTCAGAAATGAGTATTTCTATTGTGCACAAGCTCAGAAACAGTGGTTCTCTCTGTCTCTCTCTTCACACATATGTACACCTGTCTTCACTTAGGCAGCATGTACCTCCATAAAACGACTATTGTATCGGGAGTGACAGCACACAGAGGTTTGTTCAAGGAAGCCAGAGAGTATTTGAAATCAGAGATGCACCTTAAAATCTCTCTTCTGCGAGACTTTTCCTTCATTTGCTGATGTTTTAAAGCAGAAATGCTGGTGGGGTTAAAGAGGGTCAGCTCATGCAATTGCTAGAAATTCATATTTTCCCACCGGTGGTGTCGATCATTTCTATTTAACTTTGCCAACATTTTAAGAACTTCACTGAGAACCTCTGTGAGAAACACAAACCCAACATAATGGCAATGAATAGAATTTCACTATCAAATTTTAAAGTAGCATCTCCTGTCATCAACAATACACACATGTATTGTGTATATGTATGTACATGACGTTCAGTTCATTTGTCACAAAGAGTACCACTCAGCAGTAAATCATGTTGCATATTGTGTCCCGTGGCTCATTATGGAGATTTCCAAATAAAAATAAAAAAATAGTCCAACCTGAGTTTATAACAGACGTGCACATTTTAAAGAATCAGGGCATTAAGGAGGCAGGGAGGATCTATTGAGCGATGATATTCAGTTGCATTATGGGAGTTGTAGGATCCAGTGATTTTGGAGCTCGACTCATACTAGGAACTAAAAGTCAGGATATCTCCGCTGCTGGTGAGTTCTCCAACTTTACTGAAGTGCACAACTTAAGTCGCTGTAGAACCCCTTGGGAAAAAATGCAGTCTAATGCAACAGCCCTGCATTTAGTATACCCAGCGATGTATAATATGCGATGGAACATTAATTAAAAACACCTCTCAGTGTCACGCAATTCAACAGCATCACAAACTACAACTCCATTACGTTGAATCAAGACCGCCCTACAACAGTTTACACTAAATATGAGCCTTCTAATGCATTATTAATACATTATTTAAAAGCCTCACATGACCCTTGAACGATACAACACTGTTTGCCTTGCTCCCACTCTCTCTACTGTAAAAGGAGCTGAGCAGAGGAATGATAACAGACAGCGGGATCAGGATGATGTAACCGCAGGTCACATGGTAAGATGAGACGTTCACTGTCAGACAAAAATAATCAGCTCTAACGCTATTGGATATTTTGTTTTTGTATTTCCGTGCGTCGTAACTAAGGAGCGGAGTGTAGAGTCAACATGACGTCAGCGGTCAAACGGCTTGCACGCAGAGAGGATCACCGTAAAGCGCCCGCTCTCCTGCACACACACACACACACACACACACACACACACACACACACACACACACACACACACACACACACACACACACACACACACACACACACATCAATAATCGCCGTCAGTTCGGTCTCAAGCAGGCCGGTTCCACCTCATTGGCCGTGATTAATTGTCTATCATGTTTTCCCATGATCCTCAGCGTGTGCCGGCAGAGATGGACTCCAGCTCGGCATTCTGGGAGTGGACTCTGGCAGCGCTTCTCACCGGAGCCATGACCTCTCTCCCTCCCCTCCCCTCCCCTCCCCAGCCCCCGCCTCCTTTAACCTTTCCACTCTGCCCTCGGCGGGTTCAGGGTGGACCGGCGGCGGCCCGGTGGATTTATGGCCCGCGCCACGACGTGGTCGAACATGCCAGGGTTTCTCACGCAGACCGAGAGGCACGGCAATTACAACGTTAGCCAGTAATTGAAGCATAATGAAGACGGATGGAGTCAGCGGCGAGGTCGCACCGTGGACTAATGCACTACATTTATTTCAGAGCGTAGCGAGCTAATTGCTGGGACGCAACAGGTGAAGTGGGCCGAAAAGAGGACGGCCATCACAGCACAGAGAGCGGTAAACATGCAAACCATCTGCAGCTGCCATCAGTGCATGCAATAAGGGAAAAACATGAAAAACGGAGTGCACCGATTGACTACATTAACTGCCTGCTGATTAATGTGGCGGCAGAGTTGGATGCCAAATTCTGCGGATTAGGGCGGCCTGTGTCAATGTGGATTTTTATTCTTGTTTATTTAAAAGGCTACAGGATCTTGACTTTTTTTTTCTTCTTCCAAAGCTGAACTTTTGGAGCAGCTGTTAACTACACAGCTGAGCAAACCGATTTTGGTTACTTACAAGTTTAAACATGTTCATGCGTCTATCAAAACAGGGCCAATTCTGATGGAAATATTCCGTTCAAGACATCTAGATGACATAAACCTGTTATTTTAATATCATTTCAGTGTTTGTTTTTTTATAGCGCAATACAAGTACACAGCATGAAAATCAAATAAAAAATTAAACAGCACTAATTTCAGCGACTATAATCAACATGTACAGTAGCAGGTAAGCCATAAATCTTTTCCATACAATAAAGCATTATTGTGCAGGTTTACAGAAATGGTAGTTATTAGTTAAAGTGTGTACTTTCATCTAGAATCTGGATTAGTCTGTTTAAATCAGGAAACTCAATTTCTGGCCATCTACAGACGACCGACTGTCCATATCTTCAACCAAAAACAGCCCATAGTGGGTTTGTTTAGCTACTCAGTGGTCATGAGGGCATCGTGCTCCCTGAAAAAAAAAGCGCCACCAACGCTTTTGTCTACTAACTAAAGCCAACGCTACGAAAACAGCCCCCCAAAAATCCCCCTCATGCTCGGAAAAAGGATCTCGTG
This sequence comes from Pholis gunnellus, assembly GCF_910591455.1. Classification (NCBI taxonomy): domain Eukaryota; kingdom Metazoa; phylum Chordata; class Actinopteri; order Perciformes; family Pholidae; genus Pholis; species Pholis gunnellus. The sequence goes on along the minus strand of NC_136530.1, from coordinate 20,141,615 downwards.
AGCAGCGGTAGTGAAAATAGACAAGAACGAGACACGGATAACATGTTAATAAGCTCTAGTCCGTTCACAGCGAGCTGTATGAAACACAATAGGTCAGGATTTTGCCCTAAATCTTCGCTCAACCCGGCCATAATCTCTTCATAACTCGGGAGTAATGCCCGGTAATGTGAACAAGGGACGAGTCTCCTCCGTGAGTAAATATACAACAACCTGGGAGCCCGCGGTTCTCATATCTGACCCGACTGAACACACTAACAGTCAAACACAGGACCATCTGTGGATCTCTGGGAGGACATCGATGCCTTATTGGCTTCTCGTGAGTGAGTAAGCCTCGGTCATACCCCGCCCAGAGGAAGCAGGGGAGTGGGCGGGTTGGGGATTCAAGAGGATATGGTTCTGCCTGAAACCACCGGTGGTCTCCACAGCAAGCTCATTATGTGAGACTACGTACACTTGCTGCTTATTAATCAGTTTCCTTTCATCAATTTCGGTGAGGTGCGAGATAAAGAAAAGTCAGTAAACAAGGTGCAGAAACGCACACTGCACAAACTGGACCAGTTCAGCGTGTGTTTAAACTAAGCGATCCGAGATAATGTGAATAAATATCCAGTGAGCTGCTCGGAGGTTTCCTCATATCCTGCACTAGCCCACACACACACACACACACACAGACAGACACACACACAGTGGAGGTATACACACACACACACACACACACACACACAAGCATACACGGTATTCTCCACCCCCATAAAGGGCCCCCGTGGCTACTGTAACAGTGCTAAACCATTCCTGTAGCCGTCGTGAGAGCCAGTGAAATCCCTCCATCAACAATGCCCTTTGTTTCTGTGTCCAGGAGGTATTTTTAAAAAAACATGGCGCCTGGGCTCGTTTGTCAGAACCGATATTGTTGTCGCTCTAAAACCCCCCCCAGCCCCCCCCCCCCCCCCGCTCTCGGAGACTCTGGGCGTACTCTCAGAGTGGCTTTGCCAAAGCTTGTACAATTGCTCGGCGAAAATGTGGTCCGAACAACTCGCCAGTGTGTTTTTTTTCGGCGAAAGCTGCCAGCGTGTTCCTCCGACAGTGACCCACTGTGTTTAACACGGCGCTGCCTGCCAAGGGTCACTTTCCATTTGGCTCTGGGGCGCTGACGCTCAAACCGACGACGGCGGGGAGAGAGGAGAGAGGAGAGAGGAGAGAGGAGAGAGGAGAGAGGAGAGACGGAGCAGCCGACCGGGCATCTGCTGCAGTTTAAGGCGGGAAACACCCTTCCTCGGTAACAAATAGATGCCCAGACCCACATCACACTACCCCCCCCCCCCCCCCCCCCCCCCCACAATCAATAATTCATAACAGTGACCTCATACGAATACAAACAAGCTTTGAGAATTTAATAAGCGCAGCTTTGTCCAGCGCCGCCAAACAGATGTCGTGGGTCTAACAGCTCGCACTCAAAATATTCAAATCCATATTGTAAACTTTGCGCGGTGAATTCAAACTTTGTGTCTCTGAGGATGTGGGAATGTGACACCCCGGGGTGTCAGTAGCCCGACACTGACGGCTCTATGCGTTTACAAGAGCTCGTTCTCATGTCAAACTGAGCGCTTTCTCACAGCTCCTGTCTGCTTCTCTGGACGAGCTCATGCTCCCTCTGTCGCTTTGCGTCTACGTCTGTCTTCTGCTGGGAGAGACGGTTGTTTGGAGCACAGCAGGAGGCCAATAAGAACTCGTCCACTGAGGTCTGATTTCAATCTGCCTGAGCATCAGACTGACGTCTGAGAACAACAGAGGAGGAGGAGGAGATTCTGGTCTGTGGTTTGGGAATTTCAGGACACACGACGAAGAAAACGGAGGACTGGAAACTGCTCATTTTGGGCCCAGAGGCGAGTGGGACAATACCTGCCGAGGCTGAGCGAGAGACATTCACACAGGCGGGGAGAGAGGGAGAGTATCTGACTGAGGTGGATGATGATAGATAGCTTTCCATATAGGGCCCATCCAGTTTCCAGAGGCTAAAAACAGACATGGCAACCGAAGCAAATTGTTTTCGACTATTTGTATATGAAATGTGCTTTATTTAAGCTCTAAAACTCAACACAGCATTAAAGGATCATTCTGGTTTATTACATGTTAGATCGTATTTTCATGGTTTTGGGCATTTTTTGTAACAATAGACTCACCAAAGTAATTGCTGAGATTTGGACACTCCTTAAGTCCAATGAGGCAAACAAAAAACCACGAGTGGCCAGACAGGTTGTTAACAAGACAATAGTTTGGCCAGATTATCAAAAAACCTTTTCGTAAAAAATGAAAGTGACCGCACCCAAAATAAGATTAGGATCCCTCATTGTACAAGAGTCTGTGCACAGCATGCAAAACTACTGGAAGTACAGTGGGACAAAGTTAATTTGGGAAACTGCTGTTTGACAATAAAGAATCTCAACTTTATAGTGTTTTCTGGAGCTTTCGACTTCATATCACGGCCTTCATCAGAAGCGAGAGTTTTCTCCGTTAACATGTATGTGTGTATTAAGTACCTTCACATACAACTACCTGTTATCGTATGTTATAGTTCAGCATATTCCATCTACTCACGAAGGCTGCGTGATGCTGCTGATATTGTCAGAAAAAGTGCTTTTAAAGGTTAAACTATGAACAACTCTTACTACCAATCTGTTGCCCCTTTGAACGTCTTTTACACAGGTGCGATCATTACCTCCGACTGTGAAATAAGCTGAAATCTATAGATGTATATCGGAGGAAGTCTGTCTGAGGACAGAAACATCGTGAAAAACGCTAGTAGGATAATTTGGCTCATTTGAACAATGCTGAATCTTTTTTGCCTCCCAGGCTAAACATCTGGGCCTGCAATGTATCAACAGAAAACCCGCCGCAACTCCACAACCACACGTTTGTTTCTAACAGACTGATGCTGAATGGAGGCGGAGGCAGACCCCCCCCCCCCCCCGCCCCCCATCAGTGGCAGCACCCACCCCGTTTCACTTCTGTTGCCAACTGGACATATACTGTAAGGAGCAAAAATGCAGTCAAAGGATGAGAAAGTGTGTGTTTGAATGTGTGTGTCTGGGATATGAATAATGTATGAGTGGCAGGTCTGATTGATGTGGGGTATAGGGTTTCTAGGCCGCCAGCGGAGGGGCTGTGTGTCCGTGCCCAAAACCCCAACACATAGCACTGCTGACTTCAAAGGGTGTGGTCTGGACTCACTCATATACAAACACAAACTCTCTCTCTCACACACACACACACACACACACACAGTTACACAAACTCACTCACTCATTCAGCCACACAATTTCAACCACTCACATTGATGAAGACACACATCTGCACACTCTCGTGTGTGTACACACTTACACACACACACGGACATGCTGGACTTCCTGTGCTCCCAAACAGAAACACACAGAGTGCTGTGTGCCGGACGGTGGGTCTGGGATTTTGGGTGGAGGGAGAACTGGCTTTCCACACCTGTGTTTGCAGCAGTAATTAAGGGCGCATGCTATTTTGGGGGGCGGCGAGCGTCCGTGCGCTCTCACACACACACACATACACACTTTGCAGCACACAGAGAGAGCTCTCAGTGACTGGAGCGTGGCGTGCACGTATAGGCTGGTGTTCGCTGCAGCGGTCGGAGAGTGTGAATGCCAGTGGAAAGCTCTAAATGGCCTGTAAATACAAACAGTCATATTTCCAGCTCCAGGCCATTTAAGAGCTCATCGCGGTTTGCCCACGCGGGCCTTCATGACGTGACGGACAGCAAACATGGAGCATTAGCTCAGAAAAGATGCTAAATCATGTGATACACCCGTCTCACGTTATTTCACCTTTTCCTTGTTATCCAAAAATACCTGAAGGAGACATAAACCATTGATACATTTATCCTGCGAAAAGGTATTGTAGCTTATACGTCCGTGCAATATAACTCTACCATAGTGCTAAGACACTTAAAAGAGCCATTAATTCATATTTGTATAGTAACAGCGACTTAAATAATGACATGTAAAGGATAAATCATGTCATCATGCCCATGTCTTCTGGATGTATAAACTATAGTGACACAGCTTTAAGTACACATAGAAGATCCATGTGTTTGTATTGGGTGACTTGTATGGATGTTGTTGTCCAATGTATCTATTTTGATCTCTGGAGAACAATCGACGTCACGCAGATGAGTCCATACGCTTTATCAGGCTGTGATTTCGCTCTTTTAAATGGGATTTATTGATTATATCAAAAATATAAAACACCTGCTTTTTGATATAATTATTCCGACTGTAAAAAAAACGTGAAGTCACGTCAGATGCTGGGAGAAGCTGATCTTTGTCAGCCTTTTTTCCAGCAGATAATCACACACCTCTCGTACAGCAGAGCATCTATTCTCTTCTGGATTTCTAAATTTGCATCTGGTGTATTTTTGAAATCGTCCCACGTGGCCAGCACATGACTTCCCGGCATGTCGCACCGGTCTGCAGCTCGATGTCTCGAGGAGCAAAACAAGCGTGACGGGCAGTGACAGTCGGCAATCTGCGAGCTCTATACTTTTGAGGTCGCGCTGGCTTCGGAAGGGCAACGAGGCAAGCTATTGCGTCGCGAGAAAGAAAGAAAAAAAAGAAAGCGTACGATTTGTGAAGACGGGAGGAGTAAACACATGCGGGGTGAACCGTGCTTATTCATTCCCTCTCTCTCTCTCTCTCTCTCTCCTCCTCGCTCCCTCGCAATCTCGTAAACACACGCGCACGGTAATTACGTCTCATTAGAGCGCTCGGGGCCTTTCATGTAGCTGCTGAACATGGCCACCGTATCTCCCCTCTGGCCCACAGACATAAACAAACGCTTCAGCTGGCCTGGCCTGCCCACCCCCCTCCCTCTCCACAACGGAGAGCTAGGGATTCCCCTTCACTATGGCGCATGTCCGCACTTCTCTCCCTCTCTCTCTCTCTCTCTCTCTCTACAGCGCCACCCACATCTTTTTCTTCTGCTCTTTCCTGTTCCCTAAAACAGACGGATAAATGAAAACAGCGAGAGAGAAGAAGGAGACAGCAGTCAGAGGGCCGCCTGCCTGCTGTGGGGCGGTAATGATATAATGAGAGGACTGCAGTGTTTAGCGGGCTGCTCCTTTTATAGCAAATGTCAAGACAAATGTGCAACCGTTCACTTTGATCGGGTGAGCGTGCGCGTGACGGCTCGGCGGGAAAGCTGACTCGGGCATTGCGAGGTGGGCAAAGGAGAGTGAGGGGGGAAAGTCCAGAGAGAGGGAAGAGAAAATGATAGGAAAGGACGTGACTGGGGAGGGAGGGAGGGGTGGGATTAAAAAAGGGAAAAGGCAAAGAGAGTGGTGTCACTGAGGAAAAAAAGAGAGAGAGAGCAGCAGGTCAGCGAGAGGTGACGGAAAGGTCAAATAAGGTGCAAAACCAGTAACTCTGGTGCAAGTTTAGAATGAAAACAAACGGCCTCTATCACTGCAGGTCACAGACGGGGCCTCCTCTCAGGTTACACACACACACACACACATATTGCCGGGGCCACTTAATTAAAAATGGGATCCCTGGCACTCCCTTAGAAAGTCCCACCTTCTGAAAGCAAACACACGGCTCTCCAACCAGGCTGTTTTAACAAGGATAGAGTTCAATACGAGCAGCGTGCAGTGAAAGCCTCATTGTGGTGCAGAGAGGGGCTCCGAGCGCCGTGTCACTTCTCTCCTCATCCGTCAGACCAACACCTCGGCGCGGCGTTTCCTCACCAATTACCAAACAGAACTCCAACCTCGCTTGTGCATGTGCACTGCTGCACACAGGCCTGTTGTTTTGTATTCAAGTATTATACATGCAGCATGCATGCGTGTCTAAATAAATGTGTACAAGTAGCACACCATTTGTTGCAGTGACCTTTTATCACAAATTAGCCACAAAGCTTATTGCAAAACTGTGTGTGTTTGTGCGCCACACGGAGTCGTACGCCTGGTTTAAACCGATAAGCCGGCGCGAACGTGGATCCACTATAAGTCTAATAAAAAACAGACAACATAAGGAAGCCATTTGGCGTTGTGCGATGAAGGAA
>NC_136530.1:20108208-20135034 GCF_910591455.1 Pholis gunnellus | reverse complement strand
AAAAATTTCAGTTTTTCATAAATATCTTGTTAAGTAGGGGCTTGTGACACAACATGCATGGAGAAATTATCAAGTTATTAGAAAGTCCATGGCTCAAAGTCTCCTCCCTAACACCCGCACTCACCGCCTCCAGCTGACACCCTCCCTCCTGCCCCGACCTGTTAAACCCCCAGCAGGGTACTGAGCCCCCCCACCACCCACCCCCTCTGGAGCCATCAGGCCATCCATTTCCCCTGCTCCACTCCCTCTGTCCAGGTGGGAGGTATGACTCTCTGCTGTTCTCTCCGTGTGTGTGTGTGTGTGTGTGTGTGTGTGTGTGTGTGTGTGTGTGTGTGTGTGTGTGTGTGTGTCCAACCGAACCTGTCTAACACAGCCCTAAACAGCAGCACAACACAAGAAGCTGCACTGGGAAATAGACTACGGCCTTTGTTTTCCATTTTTAAACCAAGACAACTGGAATGAGTCACATAAATGCTATGCTGTTAAATCAGTGTAGCATGTTAACAAACAAAGCAATCATTTTGAGGAAAATATTGCAAAATTACAGGCAGCATCCGTCTTTATTTACTGAATATTGCTGTTTACTGTTATACTGTAACTCAAATACCAAAATCTGTCATAGAATCAGTCGGTGTGCTTTATTTACCGTTGTTTTTGATCAATATTCTCTATTTCTGAATCTTTAATTAACACTGTGTATTTAGGCTGAGTTCCTATTGGGTTCAGGGTTAATACAGCATGTAACACTGATAGAAGGAAGACGTTTGAATTATTTTGAAAACTGAAGAAATATTCTGTTTAAAAACATGCACATACCCTTCAAAGTAAGGAACTTGGAGGGAAAAGAACTTGGTTTGATATCAGTACCAAAACTATTTTACAAAATGAAGGAAACGTTTTAAAAACACTGGTTCAGATTTGGTTCTGGTTCTGGCACAAAGAACATAAAACTATTTAAAGACACCAACAGCATGTCAGTGTGTCAAAGAAGCATAGTATTCATTGTTATTAAGAGCCGTCATTGGCTCATATTCATTTCAAAATAAACACACAAGAAGCAACAGTTGGCTCTCACGTCACTCTCATGTTGCCTTTGTATTGTTGTAGCCTGTTGGGGAGGTGGGGGTTGCATCTGAGAGGATGGAAATAAGTTGTATATTTATCTATTTTGTTTATGACCTGGAAACAGGGAGACGTTTAAAAAGCTTGCCGCAGAGTGCTGTATTACGATCGACTTTGGCTTTGGGGTTTCCTCCCGTTTATGAATCGTGTGTACATTTTCATCGAGCATCTGCATCGTCTTATACGTCTGTCAAACTCAGCCGTCGGGCCCCGTGAATGTTCGTAGAACTTTCTGCGGGACTCCGGGGTGCAAACTATCCTGCGGGCTCCGTATGAAAGCTAAGGACTCTGGTTACACGAGGCGGCGAGGAGAAAAAACAGATCCGGAGGAGAAGAAGAAGAAGAAGAAGAAGAAGAAGAAGAAGGAGAGCATCTGCTTTCATCCTCAACCCAGCAGGGGAGAGCTTTGGCCTGTCACTCTGAGACGGACAGCCAGCTGCTGCTGCTGCTGCTCGACACACACACACACACACACACACACACACACACACACACACACACACACACACACACACACACACACACACACACACACACACACACACACACACACACACACACACACACACACACACGATACAAACTTGGGAAAATATACTGAATGTTCTGGGAGTAGCATTAAATCTCAACATTCATCTTGTTTCCACCATTATAAAAGACATATTCCTAATATTAAGTTAATACAAATTAAAAAGCGGAAACAGTAAAGGTTCCAATCTTTCCAACATGAAGGACTTTCAACCCTTCTTCTCTCCTTTAAAGATGACCCTCACACCAGAGGACCACAGCCGTCCAGCTGGACCAGACCCTCTCTAGTTTGCGCTAAAAGCCAAAAACAAGCACCACCTGGGTGTTTTACACTCCATCGTGCACAAAGAGTCATTGGCATGCCTACTACTAGTATATTATGAATCTTTGGTGCCAATTATTGAAGAATGATTTGCACTCGCCATCAATACCGCAGTAAAACCGTATTGAAATCTGACACACATTTGCGTTACAACTTCCAAAAGTCGTTCCTCCACTGGAGGAGGAAGATTCTTCTGACTTCCAATGTTTTATGGAGTGAAACAGCCTTGAAACAGGAAAGTAAAGTCATTAGTCACGTCAAGTTGAATCACCTTCACTGCCTACTCCTGCAAAAAGGGATAACGAGCGCTAGCCGCTTCATTTTTGAGGGAACGGGAAGCCAAAAGGAGACGCAGTAAGATTGGGTTCATGCAGATGAAAGCGAGTGAAACGAGGCTTATTAAGCTAGAGACATGATTGGAGAAGTTTGACACTGCGTCCAAAAATGAGAACCAAAACACACAGAGCAGCGCCGGGACTAATCCATCTAGTAGGAGCTTTCAGTTGTATCTCACAATCTCCATCACCAGATGCAAAAAACATAGGTGTGCAAAAGTTTGTTCCAAAAGTTGAGATTGAAACTTTCAAACTTGAAAAGATATTTGCTCACATTAGGTTTCAATGACAATTGTCATACCAACGCAATAATATTAATAACATATTCATAGTTTTCAACTATGAATATGTTATTAATGTTATTAATGTTATTAAATGATTGATCTTTCCACAAATTGAACCACCGGGATTACTCGACCCTTTATGAACTCATCTTGTCCCAACACAAAAGAGGGGGGGGGCGAGGAAGAGCATGCAAGAAATAAAAAAAATGAAAAGCAAAAGACAAACGAGAGCCGAAGCTGTAGTGACGCTGTAGCAGCTAAATAATAAGGTCCTCCTTTATTAGGAAGATTATTTAGAGCTTTCTGGTATAATTCTTACAGGAACAGATCTGGAGATGGAGATAGAGATGGACATATTCCTCTCAGGCATTAAATTACCATTTGTCCATCTGAAATTAAACCTGCCTTTTGGTGCTCCGAGCGCATCTGTATTTTGCTTCTTCACATAAAACTGCGAGTTGTTTTTTAGGTCAGATTGCAGCAATCAAAGCTCGAACTTTTGGGGTTTTAAACCAGTAGAAACACTGCAAAATTGAGTTTATTTGTAAAGAAAAGAACAGGACTTCCAGCCTCCAGTAACCCTTCTGTCATTCCCTTTACATTCTGACCGCAAAGTACCAGCGGAATAAGAAAGTAATTAACAGAACGCGAATAGGAAAAAGATGTTCCCTGAAAACCCCTGAATCTCACCCCAACAATGAGGACACCTCCTGGGTCAGGTTTCAGTGCGTGGAGCTGCAAACCCGACCGTGGCCCCTTCACAACAGCAGTAACCCCAGAATGTCTGCTGTCATGTTATCTGTTCCCCTATTAGAAGAGGAGGGAGTCACTTTTACACAACCTTTCTCCATTTATCTTCCCCGCTGCTCTAAATGATCTGGACTGGGAATACCCTCAGTGTTGCTGCTCTATGACTCCCCCCCCTCCCCCGCCGAGCCTCTTTCTCTGTCCCTCTGGTGCGATGCCACAGTAAATACTCACTCCATGTCTGGTGATTTAGGATTTGGACTCAGATGGGGCAAGAGTGCCTCCCTGGGGGTCTATTTTAAGAGTCTCACCTAATTCATCATTCTTTTGGTTCTAGCTTACCTCTCCCACGCCTCTTTCCCGTGTGCTCATCCAAGTGCAACTCTCTTCTGTCTACCTGTGTCTGTGTTCTGCCTTCATTTCACAACAACCCAACTATGTTTTAGTGCAAAACCTCGGCCCACGTGTGTAAGTGTGTCGACGGCCTAGAGTCCAATAAGCAAAAGGAGATCTGATGTGGAAATTAAATTAAATTGAGTTACTACTTAACGAAAGAGTGAACCTCTACAAACATCATCGTTTGCCTTCAAGAAGCACAACATTCAAAATGAGTCGACCCAGATCTTCCAGTTTAAAATAGGGTTTCGAACACTATCAGTGCTTTATAATAGAGAAGAAAACTACAAAACTTTAAAAATGCCGGACACTGACAGTAGAAAATCAGATCTTTTATAAGATGATGTAACATTTTATAATCCTTAAAGAGATTTGACACTGAAGTTGTTTTTGAGTGTTTTTACTTCCTTGGATGGAATCTGGAACAAAGTCATAGCTCACTTCTGTTTTCTTCCCATTTGTCTCTTGACTTTACATCACCAGTAAACTACCCATACACCAAAGGACGCGCTAGAGGCTCCATCAACAGTTCAAGTCCTCAGACCTGTGATCAGATACCCTGTATCAGTCCGTTAAAATGCTTAAAATGTTTTTGAGTCAACATTCTCTTTCAATTATGTTCATTTACACATCTCAATGTGTGTGTGTGTTCATGCATAAGGTTGCTCAAGGTTCAGTGTGGTTTTATTGCTCTGAGCCACAGGGGGGCAAACCCCAGTTTATTAAGCTGCTGCTGAGGCCATGGGTCGAATTTCACCTGCAATTAACGTCACACACACACACACACACACACACACACACACACAGCCGTTCACGCGCACAGCTGCTGTCGTTTACTCATCCTACTTGTGTGGGATGCCAAGTCAACATGACGGGAGCTTCTGACACAGTCTCTCTCTCACTAAATGATCTACACTCAGACTAACCTCCTGCAGAGCGCAAACACACACACACACACACACACACACACACACTGAACTCAAGAGATGACATTATGATTATGCAAGGGTGGGTGTGTTGTGGGGCAGCAGTGGTTGAAGGGGTGGGGGAGTTGAAGTCAGGAGGTTCTGGTGATGAAACCTAACGCGCCCTCTCCTCTGCCCTATTAGCTCTCATTTTAGCCTTTTACCACTCCAGCTGTGTTTATTAAAATGTTACAGAGCAGGCTAAGGTATTTATCAGCTCCCTGAATCACTGCTGTAAAGATCCAGGCATGCATTTAACACACGCACACACACACACACAGACACACACAGTACAGGTACAAACACAGCAGGGGGACAGCAAAGCGCTCTTGTGCTTCTAAACTCGTGCTACTCATGGAAATCATAATATCGTTATGTTTATGTGATAATTGCTGATAAATTATATATTTAGCCTATGTGTTGATTGTTATTGTGGCTGTCTTCTATACTTATAAACTATATCTTCGGGTTTTGGACTGTGACCGATGAAATTAACATGATATGATTTATCTAGAAGATAATCAAAAGCCTGAATTAATAATGAAAATAACGGTTGGTTAAAGCTAAAATGAATATTCTCCTTTTTTGTTTTAACTAACAAACAGCCTAAAACCATCAAGGTTGTGAGGCTGAAACTCCCCCCCCCCCCAACACTAACACATCTGATCTCCACAGCAAAAACCACCCAGCGTCCATCAAGCCTCAAAATGTCTTTGAGAAAGTTAACGAGGCTTTTTGCACGTTGCGTCGTGCTGGATGAGCGCCCCATCAACGAGCTGGAGATGTAGACGTACATGTCTAGTTTACTGTACCGAGTCCTGGAGCCTGACCCCCCCCCCCCCGCCGCTGCTGTCACCTCCAAGGCCAAAAACATGTGATGAATGGCCCTGCGCTCTCATCAATCATCTCTGATTGGCCCTGATCTGCTCTGTGATTGGCTAATTAGCCTCATCTGTAACCATTACTGCACAGAGAGGCAGCTGCGGCAGTAAAAAAAAAAAAAAAAAAGGATAAGAAAAATAAAGGAGGTGAAAGAATTACACATCAGGGCTGTCCTGTCACCTCGCTGCCTCCACACAATGCCAGGAATCAAGACAGCTCCCACCACACAGGGGCAACCACACACACACACACACCTTAAGATCGCTAGGAAACACCTTCCCCAAGCCCATTTCACAGATAATTATATTTTCAAAATAAATATGCGAACAAGACAAGAGCAGCGAGGAGGGGTTGTCGGGACTGTGTGTGTGTCAGCGGGTCAGCCACATCTCATCTGGCAACAGTTTCTGGTCCGCTATGCGGCAGCGAGAACAGCTCCAGTCGGGGGAAAAATAAGACGCGGTTATTAGATGTCAAGAGGGGAAATATCTGGTAACTGGGTGGTAGACTGCTCGCCAAACGAGAGCAAGAGGGAGCGACGCTTTGGTGGAGCGCTGGTCCGGTGACGCAGCTTTTCAGGGGAGGAACAAAACATCTAAAAGTAAAAAAAAAAAAAGGTTAAGAGGCGGGAGAGGAAACGGACAGAGAAAGTAAGCCAGTAGAACGGAGTGGGAGAAGAGAGAGACGGCCAAAACCACCAGGCCGACTCCTGCTCCCTCCCAGCCAGCCCTCTGCTCTGCACAGGAAATGGCTCTCTGCAGCCAGAAGGGGAGGCGGTGTAGGTGAGGGGGCTTCAAACAGCTGTACCCACCACGGGCAGACTGGGGGCATAGGCTGAGAGCAGAGGAAGGAGGAGGGAGGAGGGAGGAGGGCAGTCCTTGGTAAAGATGGACAACCCCTACATCTTTATCTGCTCTGATAGTCTTTAGTGAGTGACTGCTGTGGGGTTTCCTTTTCGCCTCGGAAGCAGAAATCAGTTAATTATCGGCAAAATCCCCCGAAAAAAAACACAATCAGCTGAACTGGAAAAATCCAAAGCTTTGAGGAAAATGCGATCAGGAGGATTTAAATAATTCTATCTGCCGATTTAGTACTAAAGCGTTCAGCTCCTGGCATCTATTCCGTAACACCATAATAATAAAAGGACTCCATTGAGAGTAGCTGGGCAGCTCCAGGTCTGTCTGCCTGCCTGGGACGGACACCCGATACCCGGCTGAGACGATGCCCAGCCAGCCGCACGCCTTCAGACGTCGTTAGGGCAGACACACAGCACGCCCCTCCTGCCACCCGCAATCCATCCACGGCCAATTACAAGCAATTTCCCTGTCCTGGGTGGGGTGAGGAGAGGGACTGAGCGAGAGTAAGAGAGGGAGGGAGGAAAAGCAGTTGTCAGCCTAAAGCAGACACACATGGTACTGTTTACAAACTGCCAGTTGTTTGGCTTTGCCATGGTAACACAGTGCTGGACGCTGGACGGATATTTCAAAGTGAGATGGAGAGAGGTGGAGACGAGGGGGGGGGGGGGGGGGGGGTCGTGGTGACAGTCGCGGCCTTTGATGGTCTGCAGGGCGGGAGAGATGGTTCATTTATGCATAATGTACAAACGTCGCCACAAACACGCGTCTGTTTCCCCCCCCCATGCCCCACCCAACCCCATTTCCTCCACCTCCTCATCAGTTCCCCTCAGCACCTCCTCGGGCTTCTGTTTGGCTTCCCCGAAATCTGCCTTTTCCGAAACTGGAGACGCACGGCGAGGAGGTGCCTGATTCACCAGAGCTGGAATGTCGGCCGTTCCCACAGGAAACCTGGGGCGTCTCAAGCCAGGGTGCCCTGGACAGGCGAGTGCACGCGCACACATGCACACACACACACACACACACACACACACACACACACACACACACACACACACAGTGACACAGGGTCGCATGAACAACATAGAAGCTCACAACTGGTCAGTGAGACGAAAATAACAGGAAGCTGAATGTGACCCAACAACTAGAATTTTACTTGTTGAAGAATAAGAAGCAGCCTTGTTGTTTTACATAGTAGCGGACACTGTGTACTGTAAATGACAACGTTGATAATTCTCAAAATTGCAACATTACTTTACTATACTACAGTTTCTAAGGCCGTTGGGATGAGGAAGACAGCACTATTGACCATTTTTCCATTGACCTCTAAAATTTGATTTGCGTTTCTTCCACTCCGCCTTGAAATGCCGCACCTTCCTGTAACCTCACATGTGAACTGGACTTTTAATTCCAATATCGACACATAATATATATACCATGCTCCATTTTGTCAGATGTGAATCAGTTTGTGCTAAATATCCTCCGACAAACGAAAAAGAAAAATAATTTAAAAAAAAAAGAGCTTCCATCAAGTCAGACTTCCTCCCACAGGAGCCAAATATAATATACTGTGGATACGATAGATCTTGTCTTGAGGTATCGGGCGGTGACCGCTTCACTGACGCCATCTTCGCCTCCGCGACCCGCCTCTACAGCTTGAGACGCCGCTTTTCCACCCGGCTCTGCTCCGACGCAGTGACCCCCGCACTGAGATCTGCAGTTAAAGCGAGGTTACCCGCCGTCACCTCCTCACCCCCGCTCCCATCTCAAAGAGCAACCCCCCCCCCCCGCCACCGCCACCTCCTAATAATAACACGGCCCGCGGTGAGGGACATGGCAACCCGTCGAGCCTTTCATCTCAACAGTCGCACACACGTGTTCCAACCTTAACCTATCTCACACTTTGACACACACATGTAGGAGTGTGCGTTTCCACACACACACACACACACACACACACACACACACACACACACACACACACACACACACACACACACACACACACACACACACACACACACACACACACACACACACACACACACACAGGAGAAAAATACACATATTCAGAAACGCTGAGCTCCGTCTGCTCCTGGACGTGGCGACCCCACTGTTCGTTTCATCTTCCCACTCCCTTCTCTGCTTGCTGCTGGCACCATTACGTGAACACAAACACCATATTTCTGTCATCGTCCCCAGGACGCAGCATTCCCTTAATATCTCTCTTTCATTCCGCGGGCGTTCGGGGAATGGCGATGGGGGCCCTGAAGGGATCTGGGACATGGGTGAGTTGTGGGAAACCAGAGTGCAGTCTGTGGCCTCACAGCATGGAGCCCCCTCTCTCTCTCTCTCCTACCCCCCCCGCCCGCCCGCCCCCTTTCTTTCTCTATCTCCGTTTCTCTTTTGGCAGGGAATCACAGGAGGCTTCATGCAGATCGCATACTGCGGCCTCAAACGATCTGGGAAAACATGGCCCCGTTAATGCTACGTGCACATCTGAACCCTGTTCAACTCTGCAGCGGCGCGCGCACAGTTTGTGTCTCTTTCTCTGGGACCGTGTGCGGTTAGGGTTGTGTGTGTGTTTTACCTCCACGTAGTCTTTGGCGTGGCCCCAGTCCCTCTTGGAGTCCAGGTTGCCCAGGCTGAAGTTCTCCAGTTGGCCGATGTGAATCTTTGCCACGGAGCGGCTGATCTTACGCGTCACAAAGTTCGAACCTAAAACACATAGATTGAAAACGCTTCGTTTACACGGGGTATAAATATTACAGAGGGTTAGCTGGGTCCAACACACACAAACAGAAGATCGGTCAGAAACGGAGAAACAAACGGAGGGCAGATAAGTGAAATCAAGGCCTCCTCATGGAAGAGATCCCTACCAAACTTCCACACACACACACACACACACACACACACACACACAGCCTTCCAAACCTCCTCTACTGCTCCAAATCCTCTTTAGCCAAAGCAAAAACTCAAATCGATTCGTTACCACCTCACATTTCAGCCACTAGATCCTTTTAGATTCCTTCTCTCTCATTTTCCTCTCTAATTCACTATTTCAGTGTCAAATCTGGGCTGGATGCCGAGACAAATGTCAGAGCATCAGCCTGTCTGCACCAAAAAGAAAGCAACAGGAAACTGCCGCAGAGAAGAAAAAAAAACACGACAACCAAACAGGACCACCCAGCTTCTGCCGGTGCGGCGTCCAGTCCAGAATCACCACATCTGCCAGATCGGCCGGCGGTGCTCCCCGACACACGTGGCGGTATTATCTGCGGGAGAAGAAATGGGCTCCTAATGATCATCTCTGTGCCACTAGAAGGGTTAGAGACGTTTTTTTGGGTGCTTCTGGCAGGACACCGAGGGCCGGTGTCAGGTTCTCTGTTCCTGCCGCGGGGGGAGCGATGCCGCAGAGAGCCTGCGAATAAATGCGCCAGTCCTCCAACCCAAACATTCTAGCGTTATTACTGATGGAAATCAACACTAAATATTAGGGTGTCATGTCTAATAATGCCACCGCCTTAGTCGAAACATGCTTATTAGAGCTTGAGGAGTTCAACTGTGGCTCGGCTCTTCTGCCTCGTGTTCAAAAGCCAAAAACGGCAGATATGTGAAAGTTTAATTTCAAAAAGGAAAGCATCAAAGAGTTGGTTATTTTGAGCACACGCGTCATCTCTGCTGTACATACATCTCCCACAACCTTGCGTGAACCTATCGGAGACCTCTTAAGAGCTCCTACATGCTGTATTTCTTTTTAAAAAATGTTCCCGTCTGAGATGAACGTTGCCTTTTAGCTCTAGTCCATAATAGCGCGGCTCTGTCTCCACACTGTATCACTGTTGCCCTGACATGGAGCAGAGCCTCCATTTAGACACAGGAAAATCCCATGAATCCAATCATGCGAATGCACCAAATTTGTAGTAATCATTTCATAGGAAAGCGACAGCCTCGGGGCAGGCTGAGCAAAAACAGAACCAGAGAAGGTTAAGACGCGCTTATTTGAGAAAATACAGCATGTTTGTGTGTCGGGAGCGCGGTCGCACGGCCCCCGTGTCGACGCTGCTTTTGTCGCCACGTTGAGCTGGAGTTTCATAAAGTTTAAAAGAGTCTTCAGACTTTCTCTGGATTCAAAATCCGACGTCCAAACCCTGATGGTATTCAGAGTTCTGTGACTTTTGTGATGAAATAGCATGTGTCTATAGAGCGTAGATAAACTGCGGATGGAAACCCCCTCCGATGTCAGACCTGTCCCGTCTTTGCATGATCGTCTCATCTGGCCCCCCCCGGGGGGGCCGTTCTCCAAGCTGGCAGGTCATCCGTTCTGACAGATACCACTGACTGTAGTCAAATGTTAAGCTGCAATTATTCATCTCCTACTGACGCATGCATGATTGTCAGCTTTGCTCTCATCCACAGCAGACGGGCTCACCACCCTGTGAGGGATATTTATTTAACATTCTCACATCCTAAATCTGGTGCTCAGATGATCCGGCAATCAGCCGATGGGACAGATACCTAATCGACAACTATTTTTCAGGGGAACTCCGCAGATTCATGGGGAATGAATACGCAGCTAGAAACAGCTGACTATGTTTTATGTGGAGGAAATTCCTAAATAAAAACACTTTGTTTATCCCACAGGTCTATCTTATTGTGGGCATTTTAACAGAGAGCCTGTGTTACAATCTCTGGAAGTGAAGCTTTAAAGAAATGGGTTGAGGATCTCATGTAAAAATGCTATGGAGCTGCATTATGGGGGGTGAAGAGTGTTTTTGTACGTTGACCATTGTTAGGGACTGAAAGCATTGTTAACTTTGACGTTTTTTTTTTTTTTTTTTTAACCAGTCTCTTGTGAGTCTTGAACTTGATCGAAATGCATTTTTTTATTTCTGGAATGCTTTTTAAAAGTTTCATTAATTATTTTATCAAGCAAAACAGTCTGCATCTTGACATCCACTTTCTGCTTTTGTTTTCCATTATTTCTCGATTTTATGTTATTGTAAATTAAATATTTTGGGGTTTTCGATTATTGGACTGACGAGCATGTAGTTCTATAATTTCATTAGTTGCATCTCTCTATGGTATTTTGTATATTAGGACCCAGTGGGGCAAGTAAAGGTAACATGAGCCATGATTGGTAACGATCGTGAATTGGAACGCAGGGGGTTTGATTCAGGTTTGCAGGTTAAACACAGGTTGTCTAAACTCTGCGGGGCCGCGTTTGCTCTTAAAAAGGTGGCAGAAGGATACAGTGTAGCACAGTACACCCGATGAGTAATAAAGTCCATTATTTCCCCCCCGAGCACACCTGTAGTCTCCCTGTAAAGCTCACACCTATGTTTGGAGTGGCTCTGCTCCCTGCCTGCTCTAATTGGTGCGGTGTGGACCAGAGCGTGGGCCTAATGGACCGGCCTGCCTGGCTGTGGACAAAGCCTTCTCTGTTACTGGCCCCGGGTGTTAATGTGTTTCCTTTACTGGCAGCGGCACCGCAGGACAGCCAGGGGGAGGGGGGGGGGGGGAGGCAGGCGAGGGGAGCCGGAGGGGGAGCTAACAGGAGGTTTTCGAGCCCAAACGGGGCATCGGTGGCCGTTTAACCTTGCCCATGGCCCGGCGGAAAGTCTAATAAAACCACGGGCCGTGAAAAGTGAGCAGACAGCAAAACCCGTGCCAGAAATGGACACTCAATCTCTTTCTCTCTCTCTCTCTCTCTCTCTCTCTCTCTCTCTCATTCTCACTCAACCGTTTCTTTTCTCTCTCTTTTTTTTTTTCCATCACTCCTTTTAATTTTTTGGCCAGAGAAGCAACAGGAAAAACGTAACACACGGGGTTCGTTGGCACAGCTGGGCTGAAATGTAGGGAGAAAAAGAGGAGGAGGAGGAGGGTAAGGAGAAATGTGCAGAGATGTCTCCCATCCAAAGCCAGGCCATGTGGGCCCAGACAGGATGGGGACGGGAGCTGTCAGCTGGGGGGCTCGAGTGTGTGTGTGTGTGTGTGTGTGTGTGTGTGTGTGTGTGTGTGTGTGTGTGTGTGTGTGTGGGGTGTGTGTGTGTGTGTGTGTGTGTGTGTGTGTGTGTGTGTGTGGGGGGGGGGGGGGGGGGTTTGGCTCGACTGGCCTTTACTCAACAGGTTCTGTTGTTAGAACCATGCTGCTACAGCAAGGTGACTTATGAAGTCTGTCTTCAAACTGTGTGACGGCCCAGCCCTCACTGTACGCACTCAAGACCTCCAGACGTCTGACTCACACACACACACACACACACACACACACACACACACACACCCCTATATTACCGTCTGTGAGCGTATTTATGTGCGTTCACTAATTGAGATTCAACCGCGGTGTGATTTATTCAGATCACTCTTCTGTAACATTTATTTTGCAGACATAATGTGTGGTTATGGCTCAGCCGAACGGCGAATAACCTCTGGAAAACCTGAAAAAAAGATGGAGTTTATTCAAGTCTTGAACCACGTCAAACATTTATCAAGTTGATCTTTAATGTTATATTTGCACGGGTAGAAGATCTACTTCCTTCCTAAGCCAAGTCTCCTGTTCCAGTTTTAGACCTATGGCGTATGTTTTTCATTACCACGTAAATCTGCTCCAAGGTGATTTGCAGGATGTTACTAAGTTCTCCCCTTTTCTGAATAAAAATGTGGAATGACTCGGTAAGCCAGACTGCTTTAATGAGCCCCGTTCCAAAAATAGGACGGTGCATCGCCTACTTTTCTTAAAAAAAGTCAAACACAAAGACTCATTCCAGGTATTTTCCAGATATTTTGCGGTTGAGTCATTTCTGTCGTGAGCTTGTCTGAACTGGCCACGTTCTGAAGCTGGTAGAGAAAAAGAAAAAAAATAGCAACAGAGAACCCTGAGGTTACCTCAACACAAGGTTTAGACACCTGTTTTGGACTTCAACCAGAACTGCAAATCCCATAATCCCACTCTGTCTTTGACCAATGGCCCAGGGGAGTGAAGAGCATTTGTGGTAGAAGTGGAAAATGCAACCTTAATTTCCATCTCCACCCCCCCACATTTCAGGTTTTAGGTCGACCCTGTAGCCCCGTTTACATCTAAACGAGTGTGTCCTCATCTCATACGCATCTCCTTTATCTATACCGTGTTATGAACCAAATACCTGACTTTCAAGAGTGATTCTGCAGGAGGAATCTTCCCTTCATCGGGGATTGGCCAAATTCCACCCGGGCCAAAGACCTGTCAGTGTCTGCCATCGCTGCTATTGCACAATTCACTTTCTGACTGATCTCTGGAGCCTCGACGAAGGGAGAATATTTGCGTTGCATCCAAGAGAGGTCATGCGCTCAGCTCCGCCAACACAGCGTCTATTCACACCTGACAGACCGCTGCCCTCGTTCTGAGCTGACTCAACCGACGGGGAGGGTGCCGAGAGAAAGAAATGCAATGCGAGGAGGGCTGGAATGGGGCTGGAGTGGTTGCGAAGACAAAGACGGTTGCGGTTTTTTTATTGCGTTGTGATGCAACAACAAAAAAAAACGGATGGATGGCACACAGTGTGCTAAGGTGTGGGGAAAGAAAGGCAGAGTGTGGAGAAAGAGAGGGGAGTAGACGATACATGTTTTTCTTGAGCTCGAAACACTGACAGCACCACCTCCACATCGCGGAACCGAGAGCGAATGAGTAGTATCGAAAAACAAAGACGTCATTGCGTCTGGCAGCATCCTGTAGTGTGACTAAATCAGAGGTCTGTAGAGCGATATTTGGGGGTTTCTATTGTCCGATAAGAGGTACTGGCAAAGGTTGAGAAAGGCGACGGGGAGCCCTGAACTCGCGGTGTAATTAGTGCCGCTCAAAGCGAGCACTCAGTCAACAGGATTGTTGGATACTATGGTGATCTGGGACAACAAACACCGATTTGAGGGCGTCGATGGGGATGAGTAAAAGGTAGAAACCTAAACGACCATGTGATGGGTCTGAAACCAAGACGGGCGGAGGCGGAGGGAAGCACCTTTTTTCGGCCACGTGACACAAAGCGGTGGAAAGTATGGAGGAGAGAACTCCGTCGTCGGCTCCGCTTCGAGGTGTCAAGACTCTGCTCTTCACCTCGCCACAGTTCAGCTGATGTTTAGACTGCTCTCACTCAGCCTTTTTCTCATCAACACCCGGCGAAACGAAAGACCGAAAAACAAAGAAGTGTCCGCTCCGTGCCGGGTTCCTTCTTACGAGATCATTCCGAATCCCCCCCCCCACCCCTCCTGACCGAGTCGATCTTATTTGAAGATTTCCTTAGAAAATAACCTCTCCGATAAATGGAAAACATATCCTCTTGCAAATCTATCATGCGATCTGACCTTTTGGGCTCCGTCTCAACGAAAGCAGAAAGTTGAAGCCAAGGCATGTAGCGGCTCAGCGGCTGTATGTGTATGAGTATTCGCGGGGCAGCATTGACTTTGGCAGTGCTATTCTTACTTCCCCAATGCTAACTGGTCTCCTCTCCTAACATAACAGTATATTATTCTATACTGCCAAGCGTGAACCACAGAGCAGCTCTCAGGCTGGAGAGATGGATGGGACTTCCCCAAATAAACCAGGGGGATTAGCCTACAACTGGAGCTGGTCAGTAGCAGCACCGGTGGAAACGCGCGCAAACAATATTACTGGTCTGATTTACTACACAGACTTGGATCAACACACTGCTAATAGCTATATATTAAACTTTCGGTTTCGTCTTTTATTGTCAAAATTAGATTTTTCGGGGACTTTGAGGTGCTTGCTGATATGACGACCAAATAAACATATGAACTGGTTATTTGCACAGGCTTCACTGCTGATCAGTCATGCCAAGAGACTGTGGAGTAATGCACCGTCTCATGTGTCAAAGCAATATGGAGTCTATTTCGCGCCCCTGCTAACGCTAATCCCCCTCTTCAGAGTCAATGTGAGGGCTATTTATTATGGCTAACAACTAAGCTAACCCGAGAGGAGCTTTGCCGCGGTGTGAACTGGCCGGCAGATGCAGGCTTCTGTTTGCTTTGCTTCATGCTGGATTTCCATCGGGATATTTTTTTCTTCGCGGCCGTCCGATTCTGACCTTTTCGCTGCAGAACAATGGAGGCCGGCTGTTTATTGGTTGAACGGTCAGGTGTTTATGAGAACTGTAAGAGAAACCAGAAGGGCATTCCTGCTGGGATTAAGTCATCGTGGGCGCTCTGAGAGACAGAGCTCCTTGTTGAATCCTACAGACGGACGGTAAGTCTGAGGATGGAAACTGGTGTTAAGCGTCACTTCTCCGTCTACAGCCGCCAGACCAGACCGCCCCGTGTGACACGCCACACCACGCCACGACGCGCCACGGAGATGATTGGCCGGTATGTTGGTAAGGTGACTTTGGCAGACGCCATTGGAGCAAAAAACTAACCCAGAAAGGCAAAACTTCTATTTGTTTCTCAAACACAGGCACACACACAGCCACTGGCACCTTGGGACAATGACGTCACAGCTTTTCCTGTGTGTGGGAGGGGGGTGCGAGAGAGTGGTGATGTCAGGGCCACCGACGCTGACGTCATGGACTTCCTTCCCTCATTAGCGACTAATTATGCAGAGGTACAAGTGGTGCGTATAAGGAAAGGAGGGGCAGCACACAGACAATAAATAATCCTTTATCTCTCTCTGATACAAGTGCGTTAACACACGTAGGAACACAAACACAGAACAGAGATGTTCAGGGTGTGGCTGAGAGCAGAGGAGAGGAGAACATCCTTCTTGCTCTCTGGTGATCTGCAATATGTATGTTTTTTTTTAAGTGATGTCATTGGTTTCGGTGGGAAATGTTGCCAAATCACTTGGGAATCAAAGAGAGTAGCCAGTAGTGTGAATTTATGGATTTTTAAAATTTTGTATATATCAGTGATATATTATTGTGAGTTGTTGGTTCAGTTCTTACTGTTTGAATTTGTGTTTTTGTCTTTACCTGGGTAGCCACCGTCATAACGGCTGAATTCTTGTATTATATATCTTAGATTGTGACTGAGAGGACACTATCGATAATGTTGAATTCAAGAAATATTATAGCATATAATATAATATATAATAATATAATTAATAGTGGAGCACGGTCAGCTTCACTCACTACTTTTTCTGGCGTGAGGGTAGAAAACACTCAATGGCTTGAATCAGCATCCAAGACCCCAGGAGTGACGTAAAGGTGGATCAGTGTTCTCTCTGTACAGTACACAGCTACGTATCTCACGCTGTGTAACGTGCTGTATAACCTCACACCCCAACAATGACAAACTGTGCCGTGCGGGTGTTTCGCAGCTCAAAGCATTGACGCCTCCCCTCTAAAGCACCTCCTGTGTGTGAAGGAGAGCGCGGCCAAACGCCCCCTCGGCGCGGCAGCGGCAGGGTCACGGCGGCGGGGGGGGGGGGGGGGGGGGCCTGGGTAAACACTGGCCAATCCAGCCAACACAAGCGCCACACTGGGTTGTGCAAGGCAGCAGCGTGGGACATCTGGCCACATCACAGCTCAGCGTTCCTGCTTTATGAGCGACGACGGCCGTAACTCTGAGAATAGAAGTGGCGGGAGTAAACCCAATGGCCCGCTGCAGTAGTGCTGACTGTGGAAAAGGGGAGGATGAAGACGTGAAATGAAGCGAGGGCGAGCGAGAGAGCGAGCGAGAAAAAGGAAAAGAAAGGAATGGAAAGATAGAAGCCGAGTCAAGAGAGGGAGATGAAAAAGAGCTGACGAAGGACCAAAAGGCTAAGGGAGTGTTACAGAGGGAGCGGAGAGCTTTGCCCTTATAAGGTCATTGTGTGGAAAAGGACACACGCGTCTCCGATTTCATAGTTTCAGTTTGTTTATCTCGAAAGCTCCAACTAATGATTACTTCCATGATCAATAACTCTGATCGATCAACTGATTTATCGTAAATCGCTAATATTGTTTTAGATACATTTTCTGTTGATCTCCACGGCTCCTCCCGTCATCCAGCCCATTCTTTCTTCCGCATCACACATCCTTCCCCGACGGACTAGCTGTCCCTTACAAGACCTCGGACGGCGACCACACCGTCTCTGCTGAGCCGGCTGTAAAAGCGCACCAGTTCCCACACCCATCTCTCTGTGGTAACCCATTAGGGTTTACTGGCTGACCTCTGAACCTCGGCCAGGGTCGCGGCCGGGGCCTTCATTATAGGGGATAAATCATAAACACCTGAGCGGCTGACCTGGGCTCAGCGCTGGGGCTGCAGTCATGTGGTATTCATTTTTGGGTCGCGGCGGCGTGTAAATCGGGTTAAACCAGCGCCTGCGACCCTCGGGGCTCAGGGCGCATATTAAAAATGTGACCACAAACGACTTACTATGTGTCAGAATGCGTGCGATTGTGTGTCAAGTGGTTATGAGGGACCTGGCTCCACCAATAAATGAATACGACTTTATATAGAGCATGTAATTGAATACTCAAACAATGGTTTACCTTCTGCTGAACGGTTTTATTGTGGATTCAGCCTGTTACTCTCGACAGGTGATGTCATTTTTTTCCACAACCAGAATAGAGCATCTAGTTTGTCAATAGGCCGTCTGATAAAACATATTGGCAGATTTTTGACTGCGAGAAATAAGCTAACTTAAATTAATCCATTCAAGTTAAATGTTCAATGTTTTCTGAATAAAGTGGTGTTGCTCTGCCTGATCATTATAAACAACAGATGGCACACAGGAATACTTCAATGTATAAAAAACCTTCACTAGCGGTTTAATGAAAACACTGCTCAGCCCTAATGTGACCTTTAATACGGCTCTTTGAGCGGCACATACTCCTGTCTTCTCCTCTATTACTATCAGATGCTCCTCCAAAATCTCATTTCCACGCTGTAGGACGAAAAACGGCTTTGTGGGGACATCGAACAGCAGGATGCGTGTCGTGCTGCGAGCTCACCTCTCCTCGGGCTCTCGTGGTTAAAGAGGATCCCGTTGACGGCGAACATGTTGTAGGCCTCTCGAAAGTTCACCACGATCCAGTAGGCGTAGAGCTTCGCGGCACCTGAGAGGAGAGGCGGAGGAAACATATTAGCAACAGAAAAGGGGGGGGGAGGAGAGATATCACTTCACACAAAAACCAAACAAGCACCAGCACACCTTCCACACTCACATTTTATTCACTAAATCGACAAAGGAAACTTTCACACAGCTATTAGCGTGGTTCAGTGATACTGAGTGACAACCTAAGCAGAGAGAGAGCGAGAGAGCGAGAGAAACACTGATCCTCTCTTCCCAGAGCTGCAGAGAGAAAGATTGTAAGTACACTACATGTCACATTTGAACACAGCGGTACCGCAGATCATATTTCAACGTCAGGAACGCGAACCGCAGACTCCTGCTGATTGACCGAAAGCAGGCTTGCACAGAAAGTTCTCCCCTCTCTCCCTCTTACTATCTTCCTCCTCCTCCTCCTCCTCCTGTGATGAGGGGAATACCAGAGCAAGCAAAGGGAGGCGCCCGTTGATTAAGCAGTAGGTCAGGATGTACACTGGAGGTGAAGGGAGGGCGCCGTGCCCCACCCCGCCCCCATCCCAAGTCTAATTAATAGAGGAGCAGCCCTCCTCGGGATGGTATGTGCCTCCCATGCAGCGTCAGATTGAGTGCTGACAGATGGGGAAAGTGTCAGCGAGGAGAGCATTTAGACAACAGAGAACATGAAACCTGATCGCTCACACACGTGTACTGCCTGCCTGCATGTGTGTGTGTGTGTGTGTGTGTGTGTGTGTGTGTGTGTGTGTGTGTGTGTGTGTGTGTGTGTGTGTGTGTGTGAGAGAGAGTGTGAGAATGTGTGTGTCGAAAGTGAGTGCTGAGTGCTGAGGGTATAAAGGTGTCTTTGTTAAAGTGAGAGCCACTCCAGTCTTCAGTCAGACGCTTTGGCCTCGGGGTGTGTGGAGAGCTCAAATGCTGCCTGAGCACTGAAGGCCCCCCCCTCCCCTCTATTTCACTCAGTCACTAACACACACACACACACACACACACACACACACACACACACACACACACACACACACACACACACACACACACACACACACACACACACACACACACACACACACACACACACACACGGAAAAAGTGCTGCGAGGAATCAAGCAATCTGTGTTTGTATGCCCTTACATGGCCATAGGCAATGGTTTGACGAATGGTGCAAGGTAGAAAATGTTAGGTAATCCGTGTGTGTGTGTGTGTGTGTGTGTGTGTGCGTTTGCACATGGATCTACAGTACATTGCGTATGTGTGTTACCGTAAGGTGAGCGAGGGTAGAAGGGCGTGGTTTCCTTCTGAGGGATCTCCTGGACTTTGCCGTAAAGCTCGCTAGTGGAGGCCTGGTAGAATTTGACGCTGTTGGTCAGGCCGCACGTCTTCACGGCGTCCAGGAGACGAAGCGTACCGACGCCGTCCACGTTAGCGGTGTACTCGGCCAACTCGAAGGAGATCTGAGAGCGAGAGGGAGACAGGAAAAGAGAGGGAGAGATTATTAAGGGACCTTTGGTAGAAAGATTTCCTCTACTTATTGACAACAACTGGATGAAAATAACACTGCAGTCTGACAGTCAGGCCTGGCATTGCCACAGAGTTTGCCCAGTTATCCGTTCGGCCTGTGCACAGAATATACCTAGACTTAGATACATGCGGAACGTCATCGGAGAACGTGTTGTTTCTGGAGTCCATCAGAAACGATCAGAAAGCTCATTCCTCAAAACTAAACACTCCAACTCCCAGAATGCCCGTTTCCAGTTTGCTGAGGGCCAAGAGGGGAGGGAACTTAATGAACACTGGGGGGGGGATTAACTTTAAATGAGGAATGGATGTGCGTGTGCACGACCGTGTGCGCGTGAGACACCGTGCACTTGGACTGTGTGCGTGTGTGTGTGTGTGTGTGTGTGTGTGTGTGCAAGCGGCCAGGCCGGCCTCAGGCTTCAAATCAGGCGTGACGGTTAGAAGCCGTGCTGGTTAGTGGTCACCACACCTGGAGCCAGCGGCATGAGCCCCGTCTGTACGGAGGAAACGCGGTGGCCCTTTAGTGCTTCCACGTCGGCGCTGCACACTCAGCCAGATAAAGACCCCTTATTTAAAGCTGGGGCCGAAGAACACTGGGCCTCTATTCCACTCAAAGTCCATACACACACATGCACTGACACACACACACACACAGAGCAGGTTTGATCAGGTTCAATTACACTCAACAGCTCGGTGTAATTACCGGTGACGCTCCACTCACTTTGCATTCTGGCATTTACATTTACATCATTTAAAAGTGAAAGTGAGGGGACACCTTATACGCCTGCATATACTGTATGTCACATTATGACGAGTTACACAGCAAACACAAGAGGTGCACGCAGTAACAGCAATACCTGTGCTATAGAATCCAACCTAGAAATCACTACAAGCTCAAAAAGTGACAGTTGAATGAACGCACTAAAGGTAGACTGTTATTTACTGAGGAGATGATGAATGATGTCCATCAAGATGTCAGAGGTTTGACTAACTGTTGGCCAACCAGCCTCAAAATGCTTCGTGTGCAGCTATTTCCAGGTACAGAAATAAGAAACTAAATTGTAGCAGGTGTCGTCCATTTTCAGTAAGAAAAATTAAATGATTTAAATCACAATTCTAGGTCAATGTCGACTGGTTCGGATGTAAGGAGTTTTATACATCTATTTTGAGCAGACCTCAATCCAGCAGTTATTTTATTGTCATATTACCTAGACAACATTCAATTCATCAAGTTATTTTGTAGTCTTTTAATCTTTAAAATCTTCAAGTCTGACCATGAGCAAAAACAACCAGAAGTATTTCATCTCTAATGATCTGACAACAAGGAACTCTTTGTATTTAAAAAAAAAAAACGTACTCAGGAAATGTCTGGTTATATATAGTGAAAAATAACAACAAATCTCAATGTATTGATTTACTGAATATTTGTGAGTAAATCACTGCAGAAGAAGAGGGCGCAACAAGACGACGTGAAAGAGCACCGATCCAACCTTCAAACGGTGGGGAACGTGATAGAAATATTGAGTCGTGTGGTAATGTGAGGAACATTAACGCTCTGGACAGATATGATGACTTGGTCTCTGCAGTGAAGTCACACGCTTCATGTGTGTCAGGATATATTTGCTAAGACGGTTTCCTTTGTTTGTCAAGTCAAGTTGCGTTAACACAGAGGACACATTTGTAATCTTGTAAAGTTCCCGATTTTGATGTGCTAGTGCTGGAGCATATTGATGAAGCCTGAACCTGAAACAGACAATACCTGCTTTCATGTTCAGTGAAGGAGAGGGGACACACACACACACACACACACACACACACACACACACACACACACACACACACACACACACACACACACACACACACACACACACACACACACACACACACACACACACACACACACACCATTCCCTCTCCAGCAGACATAATGTAATCCAAGCTCTCTCCGGTCCACCTCCAGCCCTTCCTCCCTCCTCCTCCTCCTCCTCCTCCTCCTCCTCCTCCTCCTCCTCCTCTTCCTTCCTTACACATTGCTCCTCCTGCTTCGTCACTGCTCACTCTCCCTGGACCTCATAAACCTTATTTTATGCTACTATAGCACCTTCCTGACCGACACCCCGTCTCTATCCTGCTGTCTGTCTGCGAGTCCCTCTATTCCACACACATAAAAGAGGTCTGCAACACACACACACAGACTCTTGGTATCAAAACCAGCTGAGAGGGGCAGGGTCGAGGACGCCTTGACAAGTTAAATCAAACAAATTGCCTTAATGCCTCCATTCTCTGTCATTATGTAATGCAGGGCCTGAGCGCTGACGGTTTAAAGGCCAGACGTTTGTGTACACCTCTGTGTGTGTGTGTGTGTGTGTGTGTGTGTGTGTGTGTGTGTGTGTGTGTGTGTGTGTGTGTGTGTGTGTGTGTGTGTGTGTGTGTGTGTGGACTGCTGGGCCCCTCGGTCAACCTGGCAGATATTGTTCTGTACTTGGAAGTCAGCCAGGTTCTGTCAGCATTGGGGGTCCGCCGCCGACCCGGGAAAAAAAAGCGATCTGTTTAAAAGGCTTCTAAATGTACAGGATATACGTGCTGCATTTAGTGGTTTCATTTCTTTCCTGCTCACACACGGCCTGTTGAAATGCATGCTTGGAACTGGGGAATGCGCGTGCGTGTGTGTATGGCACGCGCTCACATACAGCAGAGTGTTGGTGTGTGTCTTGACAGATGTATAAATATGAGCTACATTTATTCAGCCGTGGCCTCCCTCTGCATACCTGCATGGCCTTCCACACACAGGGTAATATGAAGGCATTAAACTGTATATATACACAGTGGTGAAGGAATGTAGAGCTCTATTGTGCAATCAGAAAAAAGAGAGCAAGTCAATCAGTCAAGAGCACAGAAGCAACGTTTGTGAGGTGATGCACTGGTATACATAACCGTATACACATGTAAGGTTAAAGGAGTAACCCTATTCACATCATTTTAAGCAATTTGACCAATTCTTATGGTTGATAATCTGAGTAAAGATCATTTTTGGGAATCTTCATAGTAGTGTCATTATCTTTATATTGTTACATCATTACAAAAAGAATAATTAGTTTGGCAATATATGAAAATGTTCCTATTTTTGCTATTTTCTGTATGATAATTATATATATATATATTATATTATATATAATCCCCCAATTTGACATCTGCTTATAAATCATATTAGTGATGAATCAGATGATAACCCTAAATATGAATTCAGTTAATCTGGGGCACATTAGACTTCTATTTTTTTATCTTTTTGCAAGTGCATTGTTTTTGGGATGTAAATTTGTGTTGAAATATATTTCTAGTTGTCAGTGTTGCTCAGTGTCAGTGTTCCGGAAAAGAAAATGTTCTGTTTTTTCAAAAACTGCAATTAACTAATTAAATAATCTGTATCCACAATATGGATAGCACATTGCTCTTTCCTTAATTTGTATTATGTATGCACTTTAACAATGAACATTTAACTGAAAACTGTGCATGCACATCAGAGAAATGCTTATTTTAGAGCTGTGGTAAACCGTCATCACACATGTGTGCGTGCGTGCGTGCGTGTGTGCGTGTGCGTGTGCGTGTGGGTGGGTGGAGGGTTTGTTGGGAGAAACCACAGTCAATTACACCTTTACTCATCACATTTCAGGCCGACTGAAATTAGAGCAGTCGTGTGTTAACAGGACAAAAACAAACAGGCTGAATTCCCTCCAGGAGAGATGGGTTTGGACCCAACCTGGCAACCCACGCACCGCCAGACAGATCAACGACTCCGCTTTCATCGACTAAACTGCAGCGTCACTCATCTGTATCGTGAAGCCAAGACATAGACCCCACTTTCCCCGGTTAACGTGAAGCCTTAGTGCAGTTTTCCTTCGCATCAGTAATCAGAAGGTGGGAATAATGGTCGGGCGAAGCGGGTTTCAAGGTCGTAATTTGTGTAAAGCATTGCTGCGCTAAAGACGTACCATAAAGTAGATGGCCCGGGAATTCATTCTTTGACAGCACATTAAAGTATGCAAGATTATGTTTTAAATAATAAATAAAAAAGCATGATGTTCATTTAGTAAATTACTGTCCCATATAAAGTAAAACAGAAGGTAAAGCAGGGTATGCTTTGGGGCGTGGCTACCTTGTGATTGACAGGTCGCTACCATGGCGGTCTCCGTGAACTTTAACCCTATCACAGCGTGTTTTCATGAAGTGAATTGTAACATTTTAGTCGCTTAAAAGTGTTTTATTCAGCATTCAGTTGTACCTAGCTCCCCCCTCTCATGTCACTTGTGGTTGCAGATAAACAAAATGGCGCCGGCCCAAAATGCCGAACCCGAGGCTTCAAAAATGTAGTCTACAAACCAATGGGTACCAGCTGGATATGTCCACTTCTTATACAGTCTATGATTTTCATGTTCAGACTGAAGGTTGACAGCGTTATTATACACAACACATGCACCGCTCTGCAGAATTAGAATTACTCCACAATTGTTCCATGTTTTCGCTAGCTACCTGCCGTAGCCCACATCCGTAGCCCACAGAGACCTGCCATAGCCCACAGAGACCTGCCATAGATTGTCTTGTTTGAAGGCCATCCACTACACAGTGTCTTCAATGGACTCCGAAGCACATTCAGTGAGACTGAGGATGCCTCAATGTTCTACTGAACGACTGAGAAGGTCTTTTGTTCCAGCAGCTGTCCGATTTTTTAATGAACACCTTTAGAGGTTTGTATCTTTCTGATGTCAATCATGTTTTATATGGCATTTTCTGGTGTTATTTATTCTTTGTAATGTGTCTTTGTCTTTTGCGTACTGTCGTCTGTATGAGTTTTTGGGTGGCAAATGAGTTTCCCCACTGGGGATTAATAAAGTTTTTCTAATCTAATCTAATCTAGCCCACAGAGACCTGTCATAGCCCACAGCTACTGTTGCTGTGCCCACTGTCCAAACAGAGCTGCATCTCCATCGTCATGTGTTGTGATGAAACCTGAGGGGAGAAATCTCTCCACCTCCAGTTCTATCTTGTTGGAATTGTGTCACCAAGCTTGTCTGCGCATAAACACACACACACACACACACACACACACACACACACACACACACACACACACACACACACACACACACACCTGTTAGAAAAACAAAGTGCTATATTTTTCCTTGCAGTGTGCCAATTTGCCTTTCCCTAAAAAACAGACCTAAAACAATTCCAAGGAGAGTAAGAGATGTACGCGGTGAGAGACAGGCAGAGCGAGACAGAGGCGTTGATGTTTGACGTTGCGTCATCCAGCTGGAACGCGCGTTGGCCTTTAGAGTGTTTCCTTGCCGAGAACCTAAAGTTTTTGAAAATATCACTCCCCGACTTACGGTAAACTACAGGTATCTCACACTGCAGCCACTGATTCAACACATTACAAGTCACAATTTCACAAAGAATGCAGTTCATACAACACACACACACACACACACACATACTGGTGACTTGCCAAGAATTCCTTTGCAACCAAAGTCCTTTATATTTAAGCCGACAGCCTTCAAATGTCAGACACGGTGACAAGCGGAAACAATACAAGCCTCCAAAGAGCGTTGATTACAGAGCGCACCTGAAGGAAGTCCAAACAGCGAGTTTATTAATAGAGCGTCTGTTTAACATGAGAACCCAGAATAGCTCAACAGGTTTACATGACTTGCTTTATAGTTGGGTTGATGAAGGGTATCACTTTACAGGAAACGGCTAGAATGAAAAAGATGCTTGTCTTTGTGTACAAAGACTTAAAACACTTCCATCTTGACAATTTCCTTTCCTTGACTTGGACTTTTAAAACGAAATATTTCCTCGATACAAAAGCTCATAGTATACTTCCCACGCCTGCATGGCCACAAAAGGGTCTGCATGAAATTAATTTAATCGTCTGCAAATGTTCGCAAGCCCAAAATACACAAACACAGTCCTGCGTGAAAGGTCGAAAGGATGAAAATTGTGAGCTGCGGTATCGTCCAATGTGAACGTATTTCCAAGGGACAGTGGGCTGTTATAATAAAGCAGGAAAGTCACTTTTAGGGATCATTGTTTGTATTGTGAATGCATTTGAAGAGCTATGAAGATTAGGCAAAAGAAGAGCTTAGTATGAATGCAAAGGAGGCCTGCAGAGGTGGTTTCACATCGCAATTATGTGAGCGCACTAAACAACTACCGTATACTTATCTGAAGCTGCTATACGTCGTAGCAGCCACAGGGTTTTAGTTTGCTTAGTGAACAACATTTAGCGATGCAAAACCTGTCTTGGTAGTTCCAGGGCCCTCAGAGAGCTGCAGGAACTTGTTTTTTTGGGGGGGCAGGAACCGGCTACATTTGGTCCCTGGTTCAAATCAACTCAATTTATTTGTATAGCCCAAAAACACAAATTTGCCTCAGAGGGCTTTACAATCCATACCGAATTTGACGTCCACTGTCCATGGACCCTCGCATCGGAGAAGGAAGAATTTGACATGTGTATATATTCACCCCGTGAAACCACTAGTTTAGTCATTAAAGCTCAACTTTACTGTGAAATGGATGAAAAATGATAACTGATGTGTTACTTTTCAGACAGAGAATGAAAAGCAGCAGCATGCTTTGAAACCAGACGTTCCTCCCTCATTCACTCGGGTGTTTCTTTTATTGTGTCTGTAGAAAAGAGATCGTTACAGAATGTGAGGCCAGACACTGACATCTTGAGCTAAGAGAGCTTAAAAGATACCGTTAAAGAAATAAACCTAAGTACCTTAAACGTGGAGACAAATTCAAGATCAACATTAATTTTCTAAATCAGGGATGTGTACATGGCATGACAAGCATCCACC